>NW_028301147.1:2973333-3162500 GCF_049000335.1 Polistes dominula
TTATCCAGATCATCGATGCTCATACTTCTTAATTCTGAGCCTGTTAAGACTATAGCATCTGTTACAATATCAGGTATTGCAGTAAAAGATTGTTGATTATCATACAGCAAAGTTATTTCATATTTAGTTTCATGTCCTTCACTTATGATACCAACTTTTCTAGCAATAGCCATTGCTGTTATTGGATGATCACCAGTTATCATGATCACTTTTATACCAGCTGTACGACATTTTTGAACTGCTTCTGGTACGTTAGGTCTAGGTGGATCTATCAAACTAATTAGACCAACAAATCTGTAACCTTTAGTTGGAAAGTTATATTTATCAGGAGAATCTGTGTTGAATACGTAGTTAGAGTCATATACAGTTCCAGGTAACTGAAGATCGCAATAAGCTAATACTCGTTCACCTAGATATCCTAATTCTGTACAGGCATGTTTTACTGATTGTAAATCAGTTGTTTCTATTTGTTTGGTTAGACCCTCCATAGTTAGTATTGAAGTGCAATAATCCAAGATTATTTCTGGAGCACCTTTCATAATCAATGTGTATGAATCAACATCATGGTGTATGGACAATTGATACTTGAGAGTAGAATTGAAAGGAATTTCAGCAACCTTTGGATATTTTTCACGAAATGCATCTGTAAAATGTATGTGCTCACAGAAACGAAGTATACCAGTTTCTGAAGCATCACCTATAACATCACGTTGTTCTATTGGTACTAAAAGTGTACTTTCTGCTGTAAATTGAGCTCGTAAACAAAGAGTGGCATCTCTCAAGAAATAATTAAAAGCAGGCTTTTCCAACAATAAATCTTTTTCTGCACCAATTTTTTCTATTGGTGAGAAAGTAAATCTGTTATATCCAAACCATAAATGTGACACTGACATTTTATTTTGAGTAAGAGTTCCTGTCTTATCAGAACAGATAGTTGAAGTAGATCCAAGAGTCTCTACTCCTTCCAGATTTTTTACCAGACAATTTTTATTAGCCATTTTTGTGGCAGTCAATGTCAAACATGTAGTTACCGTTATTAGTAAGACTTCTGGCACATTGGCTACAACAATACCAAGTAGATATGTGAAAGCTTTGATCATGTTTGGTTCTAATATTAGAGAAATTACGAAGAAAACTAAACCAAAAACGACAGCGACCGCTGTAATAATGTGAACAAAATGTTTGATTTCTTTAGCAATCGGTGTTTCAACTCTTTGTAAATGTGACGTTAATCCTGCTAATCTTCCGATCATTGTGTCATCTCCTGTGGCAATAACTATACCTATCCCATCTCCAGCAACAGCAAATGAAGAGAAAAAGGCAACATTTGAAGATTCCATAGGATTTAGATCTGTTGGATAGTCCGTACGAGTAACTGGTTCACTTTCACCAGTAATGCTTGAGTTTTCAACTCTCAACCCGCTACATTTAATTATCCTTATATCAGCAGGTATCTTATCTCCAAGTCTGATCTCTACCAAATCGCCAAGCACTAATCTTTCGGTACCAAGACGTATTTTTTTGCCATCTCTTATTACTGTTGCAAAAGTAGGTACCATTTTTGCAAAAGATTCCATAACTTTTGTATTCTTACTTTCCTGTACGAAAGCACATATTCCAGATATGAGACATATTGCAACAATTATCAGTCCTAACCATTCTATTCCACTTTGTTCTTCTTCATATAAATAAGTGATTAAGACTAATAAGAAACATAGAGCAGCGCAAATCCATAATAATGCTGCAAAACCACTGAACATGCAAAGCAAAAATTTAATGTATTCGGGTGTTTGCTTAGGAGGAGATAACATGTTATGACCATATTTGATAAGTAATTGTTGAGCATTTTTCTCTGTTAAACCATTAACTGGATTTGTATTTAATTTCGTGCATAAATCTTCCAACGGAATTATATGATCCGTGGTATCTAATTCTTGAAGAAGTGCTTCAAAGTCAGCTTCAGTTAATTTTTTCTTCGGAAGGTCTAAAGAAGAAATGGTATTGTTCATTTTTGGTCGAAGATTTTTCATTGACATCGTTTGCATCTCAGGCATCTTGTTTCGATAATTATATTTTAAAATAATAATAATAAAGGTTTAATTAATTCGTCGGTACTATATTTACAGCTCAACTCACTTCAATCATGTTTTTATATTGCTCTTCTTTTTTTTTCTTATTCTTTTCTTTTCTTTTCTTTTATAATTCTATAGGGTATATCTAAAAAAAATTTGATATTATTTTTTGTTCTCAGGTGTTAAAAGGTCTAAGTTATTTGCGTGACAAGCATGCTATCATGCATCGCGATGTTAAACCAAGCAATATTCTTGTAAATAGCGCAGGAGAGATCAAGATTTGCGATTTTGGTGTCTCCGGTCAGTTAATAGATTCCATGGCTAATTCATTCGTTGGTACCAGAAGTTATATGTCGGTAAATATTATTTACATGTCTATGTTTCTTATCACAAGTCTGAAGAACATTTCATATACTAATTATATGTTCACATTTACAGCCAGAAAGATTACAAGGTACCCATTATTCCGTACAAAGTGATATTTGGTCGTTAGGATTGTCTCTTGTTGAAATGGCTATTGGTATGTACCCCATTCCACCTCCAGATGAAAAAACATTAGCATCGATATTTGGTTCACAACCAGGAAGTCAACCTTCAACGGAGACTGCAGCAACAAATAGCGAGCCTACTCAACCAACTCAACAATCACCAGGACATAGTTGGTGTTCAAATTATTAACACAGTATAATTAAATGACTTATTGTTTATATCATATAATGATGATAATAATAATATTATTATTATTATTTATGATCTATAGGTGCTGGTAGCCCAAGACCCATGGCAATATTTGAATTATTAGATTACATTGTTAATGAACCACCACCAAAATTGCCAGTTGGCTTTTTCAGTGACACATTCACAGATTTTGTTGATCGTTGTTTGAAGAAAAATCCATCAGAGAGAGCAGACTTAAAAACACTAATGGTACCAAAGGATATTTCATAATTGTACTTCTGTGTGATATTGTTCTACTATATTATAATATAATATATATACCGACATTTTGTAGAGTCACGAATGGATAAAAACGGCTGAGTCGGAGAATGTTGACATTGCTGGCTGGGTATGCCGTACAATGGACCTTCAACCGACCACTCCAACTCGTTTAGCGAACGTACAATCCTGAATAAATGTAACTCTTACATACTTGACTACTTATATACGCGTTCAGTACTCATAAGTCAGTTATTATTTTCTTTTCGTTCGATTATATTAGACAGTGGCGTTATTTTTTTTCTTTTGATTAATTAATTTTATGATCATTAATATTATAACTCCATTTTGTATGTTTTTTTTGTCTCTTATATAATCTTATTCCTCATTGTTTAAAGAAAGAAACAATTTAATGATGAATAAGACTTAAAAGAGACAAGCAGAGGTTACTATAATTAAGAAAATAAAGTATAAACTTTGACTATAGAATACTCAACAATCCATATGATAAGTCCGTGTTAAAAATTATCATTAATTAATGTAGGGAAAGATATTAACGAGTTGATGAATTCAAGTGGAGAAAAGAAGAGAAAAGAAAAAAATATATGGTTTAAATGTAAGACTATATCTGTTTGCATATGTATGTATGGATGGTATATAATATATATATATATAGAGAAAGAGAGAGAGAGAAAAAAACTTATTAATTAATAATCACAATTATATTAAAAATACTTTATGCCATTTAAACGCCACTGCTCTTTTATATATTTTCGAATGAAATCAATTTTCATCTATAAGTTTAGGATTATTCTTCTTCTTCTTATTATTATTATTTTAGAAAAGTATGTAAGATATACATGTAAACAGTTATATACGGTATAAGTTTCAAATGAATAAAATGATCAATATACGATGTGTTCCCTGTGATGATGATATTAGGATATTTGAATATATGGATATCAGGTATATGAAAGAAATCATTTGACGAATATTAGTTAGGTCAAGTTATGCATAGAAAATTTGTACCTGACATCCTTAGAATGTTATTTATATATACACATACACACACATATACATACACAAATACACTAGTGAAAAGACTTTGTTCCGCCATTCATTACAATTTCATAGGATTCTTTTATATCATATATATATATATATATATATATGGAATGAGACTAAGAAATTAGAGTACATATATAGGGTGTCTTATAATTGGTGGTACTAGCAAGCAGGAGATAATTCTACATGAAAAATTAAGTTGAAAAATAAGCTTAAAAATTTATGAAGTACACGTGTGCTCGTTTGTACCATTAATTACAAGTATATATATATATATATATATACTCTTATTGTAGACATTATCAAAATGATCAATTTGAAAAGAAAAAAAGAGCCTTCCAAATGAGATAAATAATTTCTATACTCCAGGTTAATATATGATATATATATATATATATATATATATATATATATCAAATAATATAAATCATTTTCTTTCTCGTGTATGTGATTGATTCTATTAATTATTATTAAGTCACAAGATGGAAATCTCGTAATATAAATAAACGTGGCCTCAAATGTAAAATGTCAAAAAAAAAAAAAAAATACAAGTCTTTAGTGTGATCTTAAAATATGTCCATGTGTTCACACGAAATATACATATATATATATATATACATACATACATAACTTATAACTGCATTTGCCGTATAATTATGCATCAAGTTTTTCCTACGTAATTGAAATAAATTAGATATTTAATAAACTATTTTTGTCGCTTAACGATTAGTTTTATATTCATGGACATTTAAAACAGTTTTAAATATTAGTATCGTTATTATTGTCAAATAGTATCTTGTATGTTATATTTCAAACCATATATATATATATATATACAAATATATATTGTGCGCTGGTAATTATGAAAGTTAACTAATTGTAAGTTAAAAAATTGGTCCACTGTCTTAATTACTAGCGCATATGTGTCGTCTTTTATGAATATTATACGGTTAATAATGTATTGTCATCGGATCCTTAAATTTTATATAATATATATATATATATAAAAGTAAACAAAATATGTATAAGAAAAATAGAGAGGAAGAGAGAGAGAGAGAGTAAGAAAGTAAGAAATTGTGCAGTATAAGATGAAAACAAAAGCCATCGGTCTCAGTTACATACAGAAACGCATACATACTTAATCTATATGAATATAATGAGATAATGTATGTAATGCTATTACAAAAATACAATCGTCTTTTCAATAACCTTTCCTTGCTTGTCTGAAAGACGACTTTCATAAATGTAACTGCAGGTATAGGCAGTATCAGCCTGTTCCGATTTGGCTTAAAATAAATCGGAGTGTACTACAATAAGAATGTTTATAAAACATGATGAACATACTCCTCGTTGGCATGCATAAAAGCGTAAGACGCGAAATTACCCAAAACAGATGTTTCTTAATATATATAATTATAATGATAATGATGTGATGCTGCTTAACGTGGCATATGTTTATTGATAAAAATAATAATAGTAATTATTATTTAAAAGAAAAAAAGATTTAAAAAAACTAGAAAGTAATATAAGAACAAATATCGTTTGACTGTGAAAATGTCAAGCAACAAGATGTAACATATGTTGATAGAAAATTTAGTGATATTAGTTTAAAGGTGCCGAAGAAATATGATCTTTTATTATGAATCGTATTATTATTATTATTATTATTATTATTATTATTATTATTATTATTATATGTGCAAATTATTTGTTGCAAAAAAGATGTGGATAATTGCAGTTATATTCATTATCTAAATGTTATAATCACACTAAAAAGAAAAAATAAATATATGTATAGAAAAGGTAGCGATAAATAATAAATTTATCCTCTACCATATGTGCATTTGAATTATATGTAATGAAATTTTAAAGTATTGCTGAATGAGTTTTATTTTTATTTGATTTATATCATAATACATTTATATTAGAATTCAATTTCATTCAATTCAAATAACTTTTGCAATTAAATAACTTTTTTTTATTTACTTCTCTTTTAATAGATACTACACAGTAATGATGTTTAAAGTAACAAATAATTTTTTTGTTTGTTTTTCTGTTTTCTTTTTAAATGCTTGTACAAATATTATAAATGTATATAAATCAGTAATCAAAGTTATTCAATTTGTTGGCATTGAATGACCAATTTTTCCTTTTCATTTTTTTTTTTGTTATTCCAATTAGAATTGGAATTCTCTTGATATCTGTCATAAGATCTAAATATTATAATATCTTATATTAATATATTATATTATATGATTAATTTTTAAATATGTACATTCACATTACGTGCACAAGTTACGTGCACGTATATTAAATATCTTCACGAAAGACATACGAAATAATTATTTATAATGTAGGATTTTTGATTTGATTAGGCAATATACAAAAAGGTGAATCCACATAAAACAAGACCCAGTAAGAATATTTTACTGCAAAAAACAAAATTTTTCCCACGGGTTAAGTCATCCATGAGTAGTCTGGCACTTGATGATTCTAATGGGGTAATGTAATAGAAAAATAATCAGATCACGCTGAACATTGGAGCCTATCAACAAATTTTGTAGTTATTCATTAGTATTACGTCATATTGATTATTGGGTTGAAATGGCCTACCTTTGGCTAACAATAATGAATGGCAGTAAATTGAAAATATTTCCAATTAAAACTACATATCTGTAGTGTTGATACGAAGTAACATCAAATTAGGAGATGCATGATAATGACGCGTCACTCTTGTTCCAGCCATGTATATCTTTAAAACAATATTATTGGATCTACGACTAGTAACATATTCAGCCACGGTAATAGTATCATTGGTTATTTGGTCGCAACCAGTGATATCGAGTAATTCCAAGTTAGGCGATTTATGAATAAGGGTAGTTAAGCCTGTATCCAGTATCGAAACACAATACTTACATTCCAGTCGTCTTAAGCTACACATATTGTCTAAACCTATAGCTGTTATTTCATTCAAATAGTTAATTATTAAAGTTTCTAATTTTGGTAAAGTTGCCACAGCTTGTAAACCCGTATCAGTAACTTTATTGCAATCTGAAAAATGAAAATTAATTTTTCATTGTCTTTTTTGTATCTATAAATTATTATAAAAATATCATATTAAATTATTTTAAAGTACTCTTACTTTCGATATCTAAGTAGGTCAATTTTGTACACGTTGAAGCCAAAGCAATTAGAAGAAAGTTGTCTACAAAATTATTTGTTGAAAGTATTAGAGTTTCAAGATTAACAAATTTTGTTAAATGTAATATATTTGAATCTCGGTAATAAAATTCACAAAAATCTACATTAGTTAGTTCGAATTGTTGAAGATTTGTGCAATACTTTGCCATTGCTTCAAGTAAAACACCGATGAAAAATGTGCTCTTATTGATAACCAATTTTTTTAAATTCTTCTGATTTTCTAAGACCTAAATCAATAATATAAAATTCAATTAAATTTATACATTATCTTATGTGTGTAAATGTTAAATCATTGAAAAAATATATGACAAATATTTCATATATATATATATATATGTAAACTTACATTGATAAAATGTCGTGGAGTGATATTATTACAAGCAGTTAAAACAAGTTCTTCTAATGTATCCGATGAAAGAAATCCTAAACATTTGCCCGATATTCTCATTTCACGAAGACTCACGGAAGTTAAGCGTTTACACATACGAAATAATAATGATAAATCTTTATCAATTAGAGAAGAAGAACACGGATAAAATGCTAAACTAAGCTTTTTTATATTTGTACAATTATCAGCTAATAATTCTAATCCCGAGGAAGACAATTCGATTCCACTGAAATCAACTATTTCTAAATTAGGACACAATTTGGCAATGATGAGCAAAGTGCTTCGCGTTAAGGACGGATATTTATGAGGAAAATCAATCTGAGTTAAAAATCTACCGCATCTCAATAATACTTGACGTAAATCAGATGTATTAATTTTTTTATAGTCTGATAATATTCCCCACGTATGATTAGAAAGATCTAACTTTTTAACACTATACCACGATTTTTTTGACACATCCTTCCAACGTTGACATACTGAAAACAAAGTTATAATGAAATGAATTATATAAAAATATACGTATCAAACAATTTTTAAGTAATAATAATTAAATATATTAAAAAAAAAAAAAAAAAGGAATTCTTAATATTATTTTACCCCTTTCTATGGCAATTTTATCCATAATTGGTAAATAAAGAAAAATGTGTATTAAACAATCATCGTTTAATACATCTATTGAAGCAATTGTAGAATTGTCTACAGTGTCTTGATCAGTTTCATTAGTCGAAGACATTTCACGAGATTTATTTGAATCCTTTGTTGAATTATTATTTTTAAATTGTGTTTTATCCGGTTGGTGCCAAGGATCTGCTGGCATTACTTTTAAATCTCTACTATGTAAATGAATACGTTTATTACTTCCGGCTTCTCTAGCTCTATAAATTAAAATAAAAGAATATTTTATTTTTGATATTAAATTTGTACAATGTTGACAAAAAATTTTGGTCTTACCTGATTGCACCCATAACTGTACTAAACGTAACAAATGCATAATTACTTCTACTGCTTGTTGGACTTAAGTAAACACTCTCAACTTTTCCGTATTCAGAAAATAATGCATTCAAATCTTTAAATGTAGTCTGTAAAAAATCACATTAGTGTTAAATCATTTTTCTTAATATATTAAATTATTATTTTGACAATATAATTTATAAATCTAATTTTTGTTTAAATCATAATTTCAATTTTTCATGATGCAATGACATATATCGGTTAAAGATAAAAATTTTGTAGAAAGATAAGATAAAATGAAATTCAAATAGGGGTGTTGATAGTTCCCATCACGTGTCATTGTTATCGCAGGTATAAACAAAAGGATAAAATATGCGATAAGAGAGAATACAAAACATACCCTTTGTGCTATATTACAAACAAACAATTTCCGTATTGGCGTTCCATTTATTGTTGTTGGCAGTACACCTTCTTCGGTTATTCGATCAGCACCTTGTAGAAAAACATTGAAAGAAACTTACGTTTATGTATGTTGTATGTGTGTGTGTGTGTGTGTGTAAAAGTAAAAGTATATACACATGTATATAAAAACAAAATTTTTACCATTTTCAGTTTCCGCACGAATTCGTTTCAAAGCTTCGCAAAAGAATTCTATTTTATTCATTTTGAGTTCACAGAGATTTAACTCAAAGGACAATGATCATTTGTGACCTTGTATCGAAGAAGAATTATGGGGTAAATGACATATGAAAAAGAAAATCGTTATACCTGTTTAATATCAAAGTATTTATCTCACTTTTGTCTGAATTTAATTGTTTATTTATTTTAAATATTAAAGATTAAATTTCATTATATATTTAACGTATTCTTTAATTTGTTTCATTTATACAATTACACGTCTTCGCGTTTTCTGACATTAATACTTGTTCTTATATGATTTTGTATCAATTGAAACTGCATTATCAACTGAGAACGTACTTTCTTATGACTTATAAAGTCATCTATAATTTAATTATATATATTATTGTTGTTACAAGTGCGTTTAATTTTGATACAAAAACAAAGAAATTCTAAAGTAATAATGGTCTTGTTATTGGCACTATTGTACAAATTAATTAATGGACAAGTTATTTGACAGGTGAATTTTTGATTGGTTAAATATTCTACTGATCATGATGCTACCTACTTTACCATCAGTATATATTTCATTTTATTATTCTTTTGTTTATCTATCCTAATTTTATTTTTATCTAAGAACTTATTAAATTATTTATTTTAATATAATAACAGATAAATTTGAATAAGATTATTGATAGATTGTTTAGACCAATTTTTATTCTGTCTACATAATCTTTTATATTAATAATAACAATAATAATATTTATATTTATATAAGTCATAAATATTCCACGAAATTTTGAAAAAAAAAAAAAACTTGATTTAATTATCATATAGATCTATTTAATCATTTAAAATGAAAAACTATCATATGTCTTCTTTGTGCCAATTTAATTGAAGATAAAAGTTGTATTGTCTAAGGAGTCCCAGATTAAATTTAGATATCTTAAGCTGACCTTTGAGAGCATTGGAAAATTACGAAGGAATTTGCAACGATAAATTGGCCCGTTAAGTGTTGCGATTGGTGTACTTAGTTAAGAGTTGACCAATCATTGAGCACTTTTCGATTCTTTCGGTAGAGAAGAGTCGTAACGCGCATGCTCTGTTTACCGGTTTTAATATCGAGCCTACTTATGAATCGGCGCGAGATTTCAGTAACGCGCAAGACTTCATGCTGTGAGGTTGTGTTTTGAGTAATAAATAAGTACTGAAGTAAAAGAATAATTCAATCAATCATATATATATATATATACATATACACATATACATATAAATATACATATATATATTAAATTTTGTCTTCTTTCCAAAAAATAAAATACCATAAAATTTATGAAAAGTGTATCTAAAGATATAAAAATTAATCGAAGTGTGTGTTCGCGCGTGTGTGTATGTGTGTGTGATCATCGTCGTTGTGCACATTAGAGCACACTCGCGGAAATGTCATTTTATTTCCGCGACAAGCCGAGGTTCGGTGAAAGATTCCGTGGAAAGTCGGGGGACAAACTTCTTCAAGAGATTCAACAACAATTGGATGAGGATAGCAAATCATTTTTCGAGCCTACAACTAATAATAAGTCGTCCAGATTTCCATTCGACCGGCGTCCCGAATTTCCAAAAGTAAGAAAACAATTTATTAACATAATGCACACAATGTCTCATTCATTTCATACTTTTCGTTCATTTTATTTCTTTTCTAGTATCGAATTAACAATGTTTCTTTGTACTTTAGTCAGTTTAATTTTCATAACACGTACGACACCTTTTACCGAACAATATGTTTTAAATTTTGTATTATTGTTTTGGAACTTTTTGAATTGTCAATAATACTCTTAATATATATTTGATTCTTTTCTATTTGAAATAATAAACTTTGTATTTTAGCTAATTTATTTCTTGTTAAGTGCTTTTAATATATATATATAAAATACATGTATATGCAACGAGTGTTAATTCATATAATTCTGTCTAATCAAATTATTATTTGTCACGTAACACACATGCAATGTGCCAAGTTCACTTTTTAACATTTACGCTTTCTAACAGAAACCATTCTTTTTGGGTCAAACTCACTTTTATTTAAAAACAAGTTTCTTTTTCGTTAAGGCTCACAACTTTTCAACATATCCTTGTGTATATACGAAGTCTGACATATTTTTTTTTTTTTTATTTTAAAGATTCCGTTAGACCGAAATTTCTTTTATTTATAGAGTGTGTCCCAATTTCTACGGAGTTTCTTCGACTATTTATTCTTGTCGCGAATCGTCTTTCTCTTTCTTTTTCTTTCTCTCTCTCTCTCTCTCTCTGTGTATTATTTTAAATGTACGAAAAAAAAAAGAAGAAGAAATTATTAACTATTATATATATATATATTTTATTTAAAAAAAAAAATACGTTAAAAATATATCTCGCGCCATCTGCGTAACTTATCGTAACTAATTCATACTTCAAATGGAACGTAATGTATTAATTGTAATTTAAACGTTTTTTAATGACGAATAATATGAATAAAATATTAAAGTTTAACAATGAAAATGAATTTTTGATTTATATATAGAACCGGAAGTACGCCAGTTGAACACGTAAAACTCGTAACTTGTGTTCTGCATCAATGATAACTTAATTAACATAATTATTCCAGTCATGTTAACGGTACAAAATTTTCGAAGAATTTTCTTAACTTCTTTGTCTCTTTTTCTTTTAATCAGATATTCAAAAGTTTTTTTGAATAATACAAAAAATATGACAAAACAATTTTCATTTGTAATATGAGTAACTAAATTATTAAAAATATGATAGAAACTTTTGATTCACCCTGTATTATCTCGTAAAGGAAAAAGACATCTGTTAAAGTATTTTCACCCTCCTAACTTCCCATAACAAAGGAGTAGATACTTCGTGTAGCGAATGATCAGTCAAGGATCGATCGATATCCTTTTAGTTCCAACCCCTCAAAAGAGAGAGAGAGATAAATTACTATCTTTGAAGGTCCCTATACATGTGTGTGTATATGTGTAGAACAAAAGAATAAGAAAAGATAAAATAGAAGACATTTACAGTAAATACAATTACTAAATGTACAAAATGTAATCAAAACTTTCTAAACATATTAAAATACAATTATGTTAATTGATAAATATGATAACAAATCATTTAAGAAATTTCGGTTATTACGAAATACTATTACGTTCGGTATTTATTTGAATTTATATTTAATTTATAATTAAAACGTTTGATGGAAAGAAAATGTTATCTATATCGTGAATCTTTCTTTGTTAGGAACAAACATTTTGCGAAATGCATATAAGAAATATACAACACAGGAACGTTTGAAACAGTTCCAATCGTTTAATGGCGGCCATCTTCTATGTTTATTGTTAAATATGTTACAATGCTTTTGTTGTAGATCATAAATTAACTTTTAGACTTTAAACTAATAGGACTTTTTAACTTTTCGTGATCAATTTAATAATCATATAAAATAAAGTCAATAATATTCTTCTAAACAGTGTTGCGAATATAATCAAAATGAGCCCTAGGTTTTGGTAGTATCATCCCTTCTGTGCTATTAGTAATTGGATAAAAGGCATCTGTTGGTCGGTTAAAATGAGATCAATATGATGTGTTGGGTACTCTTTGGAATTGCAACCACGAGGCTCGAAAGTACGTCGTCCACTTGCTAGCATCGCAATTTCGCTGCGTTTTCTAAAGCGGCCTGTGCCGAGTGAGGGCCCCAGAAATAAACTGTTTATTGCCAAATGCCTGCGGGGAGATGATATGCCTCTTATTGCTCTTTCGATGCCTAAACCTTCCAAAAGCTTACTTATCATTTCTCACGATTACTTTCACCGAATATTTATTATATAGGGAATAGAAGTTAGGATCTTTTTATTATCGCCATCTTTATTTTTATATGTGTGTATATTATTATATTTTATAAATATACAGATATTTTAATATTAATATATTTATTAATATAAATATTATAATATATTAGAATATATTTTTATATATATTTATATGTATATTATTATAATATATAATATATTTATTAATATAAATTTATATTTACGCCATAATGAAAAATATAACAAATCCATATTCCTTTTTATTGCATTAATAAAAAAATATTATACCTATATATAATATATATCTGTATTTAAAATATAAAACAAAGAAGAATTTATATAACAAATTATATAAAATAATTTTGTGCTTGCTTGCACCTTTGTATGTGTATATATATATGTATGCGTGCTCGTTGGTATTTTAATGGCGTATTTCAGTGACTAAAATGGTAGGTTCCATTTCACTTAGGAGGAAGTGAAGATATTCGATAAAGTTAGTGGGTAGACCCTGTTAGCAAAGAGCAGGGTTGCGTCTTTGAAGATTCTTCGACTGCGACGAAAATGGGGGAACGTTCTCGACTCTTCGTCTTCGTTGTCGTCTTCGTCTTCTTCGTCTCGGCGAAATCTCTCAAAATAGTCGCCATTGATTCTCTTTCGCCATTCCACGCGTCGAGTACTTCTTACTTCGATCCAGAATAATCCATGAAATTTTCCCGAGTGACATTTTGCAAGCCCCTACGAATTTTATACTTTTCTTTAAATTTATCTGAGACATAAAAGAAAGAAAAAATGTCAGACGAATATTTTTAAAATTTCGCTCAATGAATTTGATTCGTTCTTGTTTTATAGCGATGACCAATCATCTTTCTTTATTTAAATCATCGAAGTTCTTTCTACGAATCATAGATCGAGTTAATTTAAAGTAACATTTGAATGTATCGAACAAGTCAATTGAAAGCTTTATCGATATTTCGAATTTTATAATTAATTTGATGTCACTTCCGATTAAGATAATTCTATTAAATTGCCAAGTATAGATTTTAGATTCTAGACATTAATAAATAAATGCGTCATATTTTCAATTCTTAGGTATTAGTTTTAAAAGAAAGTTTACGTGTTTGACTTACATTATGAGCGTACATACTTATCGGGAAAACCGTTATATCATTGATTGTGAGTATTCAAAGATAACGTACACATACACACACACGTAGCCTTTTTTTCCACATATACATATATACCACTATTATTATTAATATTATTTTTACAATACATTAATAATACCAAATATATAATATATAAAAAATAACATATAACTATATAATAAATTATTTTATTTTACAATATTATATAAATAATATTCACATTGTTCATTTATGTAATTTATCAAAGTAATCTTTTATTATAATTTCTTTTTACGTCGGGTGTTTCATTCGAAGGGGTCAAACATAACCGGACGTCTCGTCTCGTTGATGTTAGCCTTTTCATGTGACATCTGAGTCACTAGAATAATTGTACTGTATGGAGAATATCTTGAAAGCACTTTCCTTCTCTCCATTCTCGGAAGTGCATCACTTACTCCCCTATTGCCCCGCCCATTTCTTATTGCTAAGTATCATTCATGATAGTGACAACATTCTTTCATTCTCATCGCTTTCACTCCCTCATTGTCAGTTGACCTTACTATTAAACAAATTCTTTTAATATCTTCCCAATGAACACAATTACGTCAAAATGACGTCAAAATGACGTCCAAATGATTTTGCGCTATGTTAGGATTTACGTAAGATATAAGAATACATTACTTAACATAGAAGAAACAATTACTTTTTTTTTCGATCAAAAACTCTTCAACCTAACCTTAACTTAAATTTATAAATTCACATATGCATGATTTTGAAAAAAAAAAAATGGTAAGATTACTTTCGTATTATATGTATGTATATCACATATGATCTACATACATATTGTATTTACCCTTTTTATCTATATACTCTCGATATAACGATTGTATTATTATTATTAATATATACACTAAAATCTTGAAATTCTTTAATAAGAATTCATATTTTTATGAGTTTAATTTTGTATCATGATAATGAGAGTAAAAGCAGGTGATTCTTAGCAATGGAATCATAAACGGATGAGGTGAAATTAAAGAACCGGTTTAGTCAGTTATATATATATATATATCAAACTTCTGTACATATAATATCATCTTTTCTTTATAATTTTACATTAACTATATCATGTGTATATATATATATATATATATATATATATATATATATATATAAGTGCTGTTGCACTCGTACGATGCTATCTACCAGGCCAGAAGGTCATTGCAAATAATTCCAAACACGAGTCTTCATTTTATTAAAAATTTTTCTCTTTAAATTTGTATCTTTACTTTTAAAAAAAAAAGAAAAAAAAAGAAAAGATTATCCTAAACTATAATTTGCATGTATAATTAATTTGATAAATCAAAAAAAAAAAAAATAATAATATACGTGTGGGTGAATTGAAAAGTTTGAGGAGCTTTAACATAGAGACAATTTTTTTCACAGTTAAACAAAAGAAAATTAAATGTTTTATTTAAAAAAAAAAAAAAAATAAATAAGTTTTCTTTTTATTTTTTTGAATCTAAGCTCAAAACTTTTCAACCCACACCTACGTATATAAATATTTAAAATTAAGAATAATATTATCTTGCAAAAAATGAAAGTAAAAAAAAAGAAAAAGAGAGAGAGAGAGAGGAATAGAGGAAAGTAAAGCTAAATATAAGCTTACTTTAAAATAAAAAAAAAAGAACTATTTTTAAAAAAGAGTTCTTCGAAGTAGTGGTCTGCGAAACAGTTGGATCACTTACATTGAAGCAAACAACGAGTTTGCTTTCGATGATGTTTGCTTCTCTATGCAATCAGCACCAGCCATCTAATTACTTTGTCAGTATGTATTATGCATACAATCAAGGACATTGCTTGCGCATTTCTTTTTTCTTTTTTTCTTTTTTTTTGCAACTTGTCATTATCGTCGTTAAAACTTGTATTTAATAGTTAAACGTTGTGTCTAATTATTTTATTCTAATACTTTCCTTGTGTGTTACATTTCATATGCTTTTCTAGTATACAAGTATGTTGATGATCGTGTTTTTATCGTTAAATGTTATAACGATTTATTCAAAGTTACTTTTAAATATTAAATTTGTAATTATTGAAAAGAAAAATAATTTTGTTCCAATTTATTTAGTATTTTTTTGTTTAATAATTTTTGCATTGTAATTTATTATAATTGTTTATTACAGTTTTATATATAGTTTTGTTTAATAATTTTTTTTTTATTATAGTTTATATTATTAGGTGGGCCGGAAAGTAATGTCGATTTTTAACCTTAAAATTCAAACAAATAAATTTTTCAAACAAGTTTTTATTAATAATTAATAATTAAATTAATTAACTAAATTAATTAATCACTTTATATATAATAACCTTTTTTTTATCTGGTATGCAAATTTTCAATATCGTAATAATAAAAATCATCAATCGGTTTTTTGATTTAAAATATTAGAAATAATTTGACATGCGTAGTAACGACATTACTTTTCGGTTCCCCTAATAGTTGATCTAACAATAAAGTTTATAGAAGATACATTTCAAATGATTGATACAATGTGCTCGTTTCTTTTTTAGATCACGTTATAGATATCGGTATACTTATATAAATCGATTAAATGGTGCCAACAATTAAGCATCGACACACGATAAAGAAACTTTAAACGAGTTCTATTGCGAATTATTTATGATATCTATTGAAACAACCTTGGCATTTTATTTTTTTATTTATTTATTAATTTTTTTTTTTACTATTTATAATTTAACGAATAATTTAATTGCGTAATTTTATATTATTTTAGGTTATATATTTTATATATTTAATTGCAAAGTATTTTTTTTTGTTTATTGCAGAAATTTATTGTTGATTTAAAATAAACAGAAAAGTTGATTTTAATTGATACGACAGAGTTCAAATAAATCAAATGAGAATTACAGTTTATTATGAATATATTTTAAATTGAAAAATTAATTACAAAATGGTTGTTGTGATGAATGATGATCTACTATTGAATAATTTATTATCATCATTATTATCAGTCAATCTTTCATCGTAAAAGTTTCATATAATATTACATATAAATTGATTAATTTCAATTGTATAAATAATGAAGTAATTTACATAAAATGTTTCGCAAATGTTTGATTGAATACAGTCGGTAAAGAAGAAAAGTTTTGTTTCTAAGATAAATTAAATATATTTTACTTTCTGTTTATAAATTATATTGAAACATAATTTATATTTAATCGGTAAGAGAAAATTTGGAAGAGAAATTTAATATTACCAGAAATGTACAACATTTATATCATTCGAATATTTTACCTTCGGCTAATACTGATAGATGGCAACACCATCTCCCTATTTATCGAAACAGTGAAAATATTTCTGTTTATTCATTATACATATATATCTAATATTTACGAGGGTGGATTACAAAAGTTTTGAACAAAACTATATTGAAAATTAAAAATAAGAATTTAACCATAAAAATTTTTTTATTATTGTTGATATTGTGTAATTTACGAATTTAAAAATTTAAATCATTATTACAAACTTCGACGAAATACTACTTTAATCAATATCACAATTGGACAGTCACGATTCTAAATGAACCAGCACAAATCTGATCAATCCAATTAAAATACTTCATTTCATCTGATTCTTTTATTCGAATTAGCCTAACTATGAAATTTTAAATGATAAAAATATTGTTTTCAATGTTATTTTTAAATAGATAATGTAATTTTATTGACATAAATAAAATGTTCAATATTGAAAAAACATGAACAAATATAAATAATTTCTAAGTAATTTTGTGTCAAGATAAATTCACTTTGATAAACTCGATTCGATTTTCTTAAACAAAGGTCTCGGCATAGAGCATGATCCCATTTTCTTAATTGACTTTCAAGGTTGGAGAGTTAATTAGTAGAAGTTAACTTAATCAATGGCACGTTCTAGTTATTCAACATGATCAACAAAAGGGTGGGCAGGAAATAGGTGGGAAGAGAGGATCGTCAGGAATCGATCGAAAAATACATATTAACATTTGTTTACAATTTAAAACACACAAGAGTTCTTTTTTTATGACTTTAATAAATTTATATAGAAATCAAATAAACAAATTACGAAATACTAGCAGTTATTATTAAAAGTGAAAGTTGACAAATAAATTACCAAATGGTTTTGAATACCTAGTATTGATCAACTTAATAAATTTGCATCCAGATTTTGCAAAATTAGAAAATTAATTTGTCAAATTTTATAAAATAGTATATAATTTAAAAAAGAAAACCATCTAAAAGAATATTTAGTTCATATTCTACTAATCGTTACAAGAAGATACATTTCGTTCTGTACGTTGACACCATTTTAACTTTCACATGAAGATGCCAGAGTAAGATTGGCAGCTGCTTACTTCCGTGTCGATAAAAATGACGACGAGATGAGTCGTCCGGTGAAACTCGCTCGAGTAACTTTTAATCAATTTCAAAGCTTTCTGCATCTTATGTTAGCAATAATCTTTTCAATCTCGTGTCTTGCAGTTAATTTCTATTTTCACGAATCGTTTCATATCAAATCTTGCATAAAATACTCAACTTTCATCATCTCACTTGTAGCTTTTTATTACAAATATATATGTATATAATTTTAAGGTTAACATTAAAGTTGAGATTATTTGTCTATATTCATGTTTATGTGTATTCATGCATCAGTAAAGAATATTATATTCATTCCTGGAATCTTACAAAGTCTTCAGAATGCCAGTTCATCGATGCATTTGTTACTTGATCTATTACATAATCTTTCTATCATGTTTGTAGGAGATACCTTATGTTGTGTCACCTTCACACGGATCTACTCATGCATACGCACAAATATATATATACACACACTCATATCCAGAAAATCACTCAACATATATATGCTTGTTGCATATAGATAAAATAGTATGAAAGTGATGAATACACGTAAGAGAGGATAATTGTCTTATCTAACTTTTGTTTATATTATCTTATTATTTTTCATTTATCATAGTTGTTGACTCATCATTTATTTTAATTTTAATTTTTTCATTTTTTTGTTCATACACAATATTTTGCAGATGTGTAATTTTGCAATAAGTGATGAAATAAATTTTTAATTGAAAATTTTGATTTACTTTTAATATTTTTTATACAATTTATGTACGTAAAAGATTGAATTATTTATTGGGAAAGTGTTTTTTAATCAGAATTGTTTTTACATTTAAATTCATTAGAAATTACAATTTGATATCACATTGAAGTCATCAGTAAAGTCATGCTAAGTGTATTAGATTATGAAACCTTGTTCCTAGTGCACTTGGCCTACGTCCAATCATCGTGCTCTGTCTAAAAACACCTTGTTGCACCCTCGAAGGCACGGTCGTTATGAAAATACATATATTCGTGGATATATATTTACGTATGTCATGATACATGGTCATTTTCAGATAAATATGTTACGATGGAAGATCATCGTGTCTAATAGGATAGGTTAATAAAAGTCAAGTTCGTTTTGAATTACATGCATTCAAAAAAGAAAGTGAAAGAGATAGATAGATAAATAGATACACACATGATTGGTTAGTTTAATTTATTAGAACGAATAGTAAGTGTAACGTTTATCATATACTCTCAATAGAAATGATTTTCCACTGAAAGGTAATGGCGGCGGTCAATCTCCATTTTGGTATTCGTGATAAGCCCCAAGGAGGAGAGTTTGGCAAGCAACCAAATTCTGGATGCTGACTAATGTTTAACGATGGTGAATCTGAAAGTATATTGTCGAAAAAGAAAAAGAGGGTAAGGAGAAGAGTCAATTTGAGAGACCATTGTCTTAGAATAGAAATAGATAATGATTAATTGATCATCGAGGATGAATGTAATGCTTTAATTATAACTTCAATGTGTGATATCAATTTAAAGTATTTCTTTTTTGTTTATTCTTAGACTTATTGATTCATTCATTTCTTGTTTATATCAATACAAATATTCTAATTATAACGCACATATTTTTTATTTATAATCCAGATTGTGTTTGATATCAAGTTCTAGTAACTTTTTTCTTTCTTTTACAATTTGAAATAATTTTTGAACACTAGATATACCACCATTTTCAGTATACCTATTTCTACCACACTAGTCAAAATGACTGGTATATAAAAAAAATGCTTTTTGAGGCTTTTTTGAGTATTTATTTACTCTTAAAAAATAACAAAAAATGTTTAACAATAATAATTTGAATAGATAAATAGATTTGTAGATATTTTTAAATAACAAAACGATTAATTATTTACAGAAATCAAATGTTACATGAAGTAGAAATTTTGAATTAAAATGGATCGTCTGGTATTTCTAGTGTTAATAAAATAATTCCATGTTTTGTGATTTCAAATGAAACAATAGAAAAGTAGCTATAATAATATGTGTCAATAATATATTTTTCTTAAGATAAAATCTTGATTCCGTATTCGAAGCAAGAAAAGTTCTTTCTCGAAAAATGTCGAGAACGTACCAAAAAACCAAGTCGACCATGTAGCGCTTTCGTCTTGTCGTTTGAAGGTCCAAACTTGAAGGGAATATCTGTTTGCTATAAAAGGCGCCAGATACGTTGTGAGAGAATACAACCTTGCACAAGAATCGTCGATAATAAAAATAAAGAAAAGCAGAGCGTTGCAGTAGCCTCGAATAATACGGGGTAGGGCGGCAATGAATCATCTATGGAATGTACCAGTATTTTCGCGATCGCTAAGGTAGCAATTTCAGAATGTAAATCAATACAATGCATCTACTCGAATATTCCATAATGACACGAATTTAACATTTATGATGATCATTTTGTACAATTATTACAACATCCATGATAATATTTTTCTATTTAAAACAATTATCAACCCCTCCCCCTCGTGAATAAATAAAATTTATTATAATAATTACGTATGTGTGCATAAATAAAAAAAAAGAACGAAAGATATACACTAAATCAAATATACGATATATCAATGTAAATTGAATTAAAATTATATATAAAAATATAATTATCAAATTAAAAAATATAAATCTTTATAAAAGCATCAATAACAATAAGGAGAAACGTGCGGCACGTGTCTTGGCGTTTGCATGTAAATTCGTGCGTGGAAAACAACACTCCTCTCACAATCCGACACAATATGTTGAAGGATATGAAAAATCTAACGTAAAGAAGGTTCTATCGTTCTCTGGTAGTTTCGATCGGCCGGCTCCGAGAACATTCGGGAATTGTCGGCGCTAGTGTAGACGACGGGTCACGTGACTAACTAGCTACCGTCCCACACGAGAAATATATTTAAGTCGATGATACTCGTACCGCGACTGACAGTTTCGCTATCGAATCGAACGATTGCGCTTCGTAAGAGAAGAATCTAGAAAGTTTTTAAACGTGTATCGTGTTTAAGAGAGACATTTCATTTAATAAAAGAAAACCGGCACTTATATAAAATCAATATATAGTGCAAATATATACATTTTTTTTTCTTTTTCATATTTATTTCAAATCGTAAATAAAGTGAAGTGTTATTTTTGTTCGAAAGTGTTGAAAAGATAAATTTGAGGATAAAAGAAGAGAAATATTTGAAGCCAGAAGAGAAAGGGAAAGAGAAAGAAGAAAAATTAGAAATAGAGAGAGAGAGAGAAAGAAAGAGAGTGAGTGGAAAAAGAAGAAATTGAAAAAAAGAAAAAGAGTGACCAACTTCTCGGGTAATTCAGAAAACAAAAAAAAAAAAAGATCTTTGCACGAGAGTGCGTTTCGCTCGCCTTCGTTTTAACACCACACGCAAAACAAAAAAAAAAGCCGTTTATTTATTTCTACTTAGTGAGCTTATTTTTTTTTCTCTTTGTGTTACATTAAAAAAACAAAAACAAACAAAACCAAAGAAGAAAGCACAGATCATAGGAAGCTGATAAACGTGATTTTAATCTCTTTCCCTCCCCCCACTATTATATTTCCTGCTCTATATAATACGAGGAGGAGAACCATCTAGAAATCTTGCAACCATCTGAAAGAATAAGAGAGAGAGAGAGAGAAAGAGGACGAAATCGATAATAATAAAAAAAAACATTTAAAGAACAAATATAAAGAAAAAGTAAATAAATAATAATAAATTAAAGAAAAAAAAATGGATTCGCCCGTCATCGTGGATACAGCATCCAAATTCGGACAAGGGATCCCTGTAAGTTTCTGATACTCCTTTTTTTCTCTCCTTCCTCCCCCCACCCCCAACCACACGCACTACGCAATTCAAATACAACGATGACGATGACACGAAAAAGATGAGAATATATATATATATAGTTCGTAGGTAGATAACTGGATGTATATATGTATAGATATATTTGATATATACATATATATATATATATATATGTTCGTGTTTTCTTAGAGTAGTAGTTCCCTTTCGAACGATTACATCATGGTTTTACGTCCGACCTTAACCCTCTCGCGTGTCTACTTCATATTACATACTCATAACATATTTCTCTTTGCTCAATCGATTCTATATTAGGGACGGATTGTTTTTTTTATAGATTTAAAGAATTATCGGAAAGAACGAACGGATGATTTATTACAATTCTTCGATTAACTAATTTATTAATTACTTTATTTATTATAGATTTTGTTTATTCGTTAATTTTTCATATTTTTGAAACATATTTTCTTAGTGAAATTAATATTTATGACCAATTTTTACCTTCGTCAGAACACTTATCGAGTGAGTTGTTATCATGCGAGCAAAGCACGTAGTAGTAGTAGTAGTAGTAGGTCGTTGAAAATGTCACAATGTGCATATATATTTTCACGTGTTACGTCGCATTATTTCGATTAAATAGTTTCGAGTCGTGCTTTAAATTCGACGAAATTTTTTTTTACAGAGAAAGAATTGTTAATCATCAGTATTATTTAATCTCAATGTTGAAAATCTGCAATTATTTTAATTATTCATTTGAGTGACCTATTTTTTAATTTTATTTTAGAAGTGTGAGCTCAGTCGTTCAAAGTAAGCAAGATATATTTTTTTTTCTTTATAAATAATTAATTGTTATTTATTGCCCGTTAAATATTTTTTATATAATTTTTATATATACATATATATATATATATATATATTGCAATTTATGTATGTCTATTAGAAACCGACCTTCTTTTTCGTGTTTTCTTCTCTTGGATCGTACGAATGTTAGAAATAGAATTTGCGTGTAATGACGTATTTTTCGTAGCTTTCGAAAGAGACATCTCTTTTCGTATATCCACACACGAATTTCTTTCAATTCCATATTTTCTTTTCATTATTTTTTCTTTCTTCGATTGCTATGCATATTTCGGTATGAACGTATGTCATCGATACAAAAATACGAAAAAAAAGAGCATAATCATTGCAGAAGATAAATAAAATAGGTTATAAGCTTTTATATATCACGATTATACAATATATTCATATCACTTCTCGTTTTAGATCGATAAAGTAACGCGATATTATCGTCGAGATAATAATTTACTTTGATTGATAATCAAAAAACATTTTTACGTAAGATTTTCACAAATTTTACCTCGATGCAATTTTAAATGAAACCGGCATTTCAACATGGCGTTGGTAAGATATAAAATATATTTTGCATTTTCAATTAAATTCGAATTCTAAACAAGTTTTATAGCTTAGTTTTCTTGCATTAATTAAAAACTGTATATATGATAAATAAATACATTACAATTGATACTCGATTCTCGAAATGTAAAACGCCATGATACCAAAATGGCGGCGGTCCGAGTTAAAGCTTAACGAAAATTTCAAATTAGTGTTCGCGAATAAAAAAAAGAAAGAGAATCGGCAAAGTTTCTTTCGATTTTACTAATGTCGTGTCTCTCTTCCTCCAAAAACAGTGATGCGCCGACGCTAATAATAAACCTCGGAAAGAAAGAAAGAGTGAGAGAGAGAGAGAGAGAGAGAGAAAGAGAATCTTTTCTTAGAGAAAGAGAGAGGGAGAGAGAGAGAGAGAAGAGAGAACCGACCAACTCTGTCCGTCCAATTGAGGTCACAATAGCACCGTCATGTATTATATGTGTTCTTTCTCACAAAAGGAGGTGCTAGAAACGTTTAGACTATCGCGCTATGTTTCCTTCCTTTGAACAGTCGTCTTCTATTTGGTTCGATCGATTTCTTCTTCTCGGGCATCTTCGATCGGTACCAGGATCTTTCGTACAATTGCCGTAAGTGAATAAAATATTATTCATTGTGCTCTGCTTTACCTAGGTAACCTCCCCTCCATTGTTTTTATTGCACGAAATTGGCTGGCTTTAATTAAAAAAAAAAAAAAAAAATAAATAAACATATAAACATTTTTTTTTTTTTAATTTAAATATTGATCACGAACAAATATTTTGTTCCAAAATAATTACCAAAAAAAAAAATGTATTTCAAGAGATAATTAAAAAGTTACCTTAATTATATTTTAAATTGAATTATATTTTTTAGGACAGATTATAAAATTATATTAATTCTGTTCTTTAAAAATATGTTTTACAATATGAAGAATATTTGATTATAACGAACAAATTTTAAAAAATATTTTTTTTGGCTTTTTTCTTTTTTCTTTCTTTTTTTTTTTAGAAATTATTCATCAAAAGTAGCGCAGAGTGACAAGTAAATTCGAAGAAATATAAAGAGATAATAATAATAATAATTATTATTTTTTTTTTCTTCAACACGTGGTCTTTTTTTTTCGCGTTCGTTCGCGTCATCTGTTGAGTATTCGAATGATCCAAATAAGGTAAAGAGATTGAGATGACAATACTAACACGACTTAGGAATTAGCAGAAACAAAATGTATAAATGTATAATCTCCTTCACGTTTTATCTTTATTATTTTTTATTTGTATTCGTACTCGTTTCCTATAACGATTCTAAGAAATAGTTGAACAGTAGCACATTACTAACACATACACATATATAACATAAACACAGGCATAAAACTCACACATAATATTTACACCTGTGTTGTACTACATCATCGATATCAACAGTAAAATAACATAAATGATAAGATGATATTTTTGTTCGTGATCTAATCGACTGTCCCTTATATTTTTTGCATAGAAAAAAAAGAAATGAGAAGAAACCGGTTTTATGATAAACACTTTCAAGAGAGACAAAATACATACTGTGTTGCCACGCTAGAATATAATTAACATATAGAATAATAATAATAATAATAATAATAATAATAATAGTAATAGTAATAGGCAATACTATTACTACAAAATAGACTACAAGTTTTTAAATGATTTGACAAATTTATTATTCTTTTTAATTATTTGTTACACAATTGTGGTTAGGTTTGTAGTTTGGTAATTTTAACAAATAATTAATTTTTAAAAGATTAATATTGTTTTTAAAAAATTACTTGAACATAAATAAATAAATTAATAATATTTAATAATAATCAAAAATACTACTACTACAAAATAGACTACAAGTTTTTGAGTGATTTAACAAATTATTTTATTATTATTATTTATTTTATTATAATATTATTATTTATTTATTTTATATTCATATTTATTTTATTATTATATATTTTATTATTATTTATTATTATTTTTTTTAATTATTTGTTACTCATTTGTGTGGTTAGGTTTGTAGTTTGATAATTTGAACAACTAATTAATTTAAAAAAAAATTAATATATATTGATTTTAAAAAATTACTTTAAAAACACTATTGTTTTATTCTTCTAATAATATTTAATAATAATTAATGAATTATTGAGCATATTGTAAAAAGTCGGCTGTTTTTCCTCTCTCTTTTCTAACTGTGCTTTTAAAATGGAAGGAAAAGAAGTGTAACGGACAGGTCACGTGGGCGGTTGGGTGGCTGTATATGCCGACCGGAAATTGGTTGAGAAAACGAAAAGGTAGAATTGTGATGATGGTGTGTCTGCTTTCCCTCGTAAAGAAATTAAATGTTGCTGCAAAATCGTATAATAACGCGATTAAGTTTCTAAATAATAGATTAAAATAATACATGTATAAAATATCAACATTTATTAGAAAAAACCCATTAATTCAATTCAAAAATATAACCTACGGATGTGACACAAAAAAGTATCACTATTACCACTTTTTTTCGATTTGACATTTAACGTGATTTTGCGGCAACATGGCAAATTTATGCGAATGGTTGAGGGTTAGAAGGAAAAAGAAAGAGAGAGTGAACACAGTTGGCAACGTTGCACCAAAAATAGGGAAGTACGATTATCGAGCGTAAAGATGCGTTATGTGTTTCTCTATCTTTATATTTTATTCCTATTCCTTCCTCTTCTCCCCCTCTCCACCTTCCTAGTTACTTCATAATTTTTTTTTGAGTGAGGTTAGTTTGTTGATGATAGTAAAAAACAAACGACAAATAATTATGTTGAAAATATTTTGAATTTTATAATGTTTTATTTTTAAATATTTAATCCTGAAAATATCAGATAAATCGTATATTTTGTGAAATATCTTTTAATGCTTACGTTAGTTGCTGAGTTGCCATTTTGAAATGGAGTGTATATAACCCCATTTTTTTTTTGCTTTCTCTTTATTCAAATATTAGATGTAGCAATTAATTATATTTATTTATAAAGTATTATAAATTAATTTTCGAAATAGTTTCCATTATTTTTGATGATTTTGTTCATATTTTAATCAACCGTTGAATAACTCGACGAAAAACAATATGGCGGTTTTGATGCAATGAATTTTAATATGAAGTCATCGAATTAATTACTACACCTAATATAGTTTGAATATGCATTTATATTTGAGATATATGGTTGCATAGAAAAACATTGAAACTCAATAGATAGAAGTCATGGCTTGAATTATTTGCATAACGCAATGTTACATAATGATTGTAATTACAAGAGGAACTAGTGTCATGCATCCGTGCAACGAATAGATAGATGAAGATAGAAGTTCTTTTGGTCAATTACTATCATCATTCTATCGTTGAAAATTCTTTAGAATATTATCAATATATTTAATCGTTCTTTCATGAGTAATTTAAACAAATCAAATTGTTCCTAGATATTGTGAACACAAACTTGGGAAAAAAAGAGATGTCTTTTTCTCTCTTTTTTATTCTTTTCTTATTTCTCGAGGTTAAATCAAATTGTTGTTCAAGGACAGCCACCTAGTTTTCTAGTTAGAATAATCATTATGCCAAAAGAGCGATGACATTTACCTAGTTTTTACGTTTTTGCGTGACGAGACTATTTTTGTGCTTTTTTTTTCATTTATTTTTCTTGTAAATTAATTTTTTGTACTTTTTGGTGTTTCTTTTTTTATTCGATTAATGTAAACGTAAAATAAGAAACTCTGAACGCCGAGTTAAATGATAAATTCTGATTAATCTCGAATAGATTTTTTTTTTCCTCGAAAGAATATATATATGTTCAATGTCCACAGTTAAAGACGAGAAGATTATTCGTATAAGTGGTTATTGCATTCTTCCTACACACGTTTTCAGTGACGTCATTATAGTATAGACAAACAGTTCGACAGAAGTTACAGTGAAATCATTTAGTCGCTTATAAGGCAAGGAATGTCGAGTGTATTATCGCTTATTCTGGGTGAAAACTGAACATTTATTATTCATCTGCATAATCGAAACGTTCTGTTTACTAATGTTGTTTATCCCCAACGTACCACCGATTTGATTTCAAAATGTATTGAAACAAATATATCAAACATTTGATTAACAAACAAATTGAATTTTTAAAAATGTAATTTAAACAAATTTTTTACATTTTCTTTCAAAAGTTTAATGGTAAGATGCATATATTAGAATGACTGGAAAGTAATGTCGTTTCTACATATGCATATTTTTATATTTTAATTAAAAATCAATTGATTTTTATCGATTTGATATTATAAAATTTGCATATTAGTTAAAAAAAAGATTGCTGACAACAAGGTGTGATTATATTATAATAAATACAAATTTGTTCAAAATTTATTCGTTAAAATTTTAGGTTAAAAAGCGTTATTACTTTCCTAATATTTCACGATCGAAAATGTTTCACGACTAATTTTCCACAATTTTCCGAGACCTTCGCGGTTAATTTGGAAATTAGGTAAATTCCACGAGATTTTCGTCGGACACGGATCATATAAAAGCTTCGACGTTATATTTAGTGTTGAGTCACACGTAGTAGTATATTACCAGCTCAAAATTACATTTTCCATTCTTCTAATATACAATTAGATTTAATATCATTTTTTGTTGCTAATTCATTCTAATGATTTTCATGAAAAAATAAAACAAAAAGATTGGCTAAAATTTTAGTACTCTTATATCTTCGATTACGTTTTAATAGGTTAACTAATGGAATTTACTACTAGAGTCAACATTTTTCTATATAATATAGGTATCATATTATATTAAAAGATAGTAACAGCACTGCTTAATAGAATACGTGCATAGTTATGCATTTTTTCTTATATTTAGAGTTTAACCAAATTATATGTGTACGTATTTATCTTACAGAAGAACGAACCAAGTTGACAGGACGATACTTAACCTTGATAATGCAGCTGCATAGAATTTAAAAAAAAATCATTGTCCTGTCAACTTAGTCTCGATCGTGTTGCGAATCGTGTGTCGTTTAACAAATGATATTTAACAAGTCAATTTGTGATGTATTTAAATATAATACTTGTTTTTTTTTTTTTTTTTTTTGGAGGAAAGAATTGTGGTATTAAAAAGTGTATATTTTGATAATGTTTCAGGGCTTCCCTTTTGACGACGACGACGATTTTGGTAGACGTACCGATATACGAGCACATTTGGATGACCTAGCAGCTCGACATCCAGAGTTTGCGGATCATCTTTTAGGACCGCCTTGGGGTGATATTCCGTTCCGAGGATCTACGTATAATAATCAACGTCGTGGTTCAGGGAACGGTGGTAGCAGTAGTTATCCAAATTATCCAGACGAGGACGCTAGAAGCCAAGCTAGTGGGAGTAGTGCTACTAGCGCTGCGAGTGGTGCAAGTGGCGTGAGTTCGCACGGTGATCCAGAGTCTTCCTCGTCATCGTCATCTAATCGTTCGAAAAATCCGCAATACAAACAATCGCATAGGGAAGATAGAAGAAATCCTATTCCGCAATACGGTTTACGTAATACCGTAGACATAGGACAACATCATCGTGACAATATGGAGAATTCCGAGAAGGATTCTCGTGGACAACGTTCGATGTCAGCGCCACCAGAAAACAGACAACAAACAAATCTGCAGCAAGAGCAAGATAAATCTCAACAGCAACCAACAACAGGACAACGTTACGTTTCTAGAGTTGATATAACACCGCAGCATAATCAGCCGCAATCTTCTCCTTCTCAGCAACAATCTTCCCCGGCACCTCCACCACCCCCAACTCAACCATCACAAGGCAATGTTAGGCATATACCAATATTTGTAGAGGGTCGTGACGAGCCAGTTATTTCAAAGAACATAGATGCACCTTTCCAAAGACAACAATCACCACCGCAATTTCACAATTCACCACATTTCAATAAACCATCGTCTTTCTCAAATCTAGGTTTCGGACCTAGACAATGGCGACCACATTTCCAAGAATCATTTTATAATCCAAATTCGTCTTTTGATCATTCACCGACTCGTCGTACTCAATCGCCGAGTTATCAACAACCTAAACATTATGCTGAGAGACAACAACAACCGTCAAGAAATCATCAATATGAGTCTCAACCTCAAGAATATCATCAGCCTCGACAGAGAGCGCGTCAGCAACAGGAACCAAAGCCACATCCTCAGCAACAGACAGCACCCGGTCCACAAGCTCAACAACAAGAAGCACCTAAACATGTACCAAAGCAAACACTACCTAAAGATCCACTTGAGAGAGTAGCTTCGGTACAAAAGGAAGTTGATTCTCTAGCTGAACAAGTTAAACAGTATACCGGAAATTCTCGCAAGGACAAACAATACATGTTCCTGGACGAGATGCTGACAAGAGAATTGATTAAATTGGATGATATAGAAACAGAAGGACGAGAAAATGTACGTCAGGCACGTAAAAATGCAATTAGAACTATACAAGAGACGATAAGTCTATTGGAATCCAAAGCACCTTTACCTGGACAAGAACAATCCCAGGAAGATTCACAATCTATGCAAGTGGAACTATATCAAGAACAAGATAAAGAAAATCAACCATCAAATGAACCAATGGATGTTGATCAAAACAATGAACAGAATATGCAATCAAACGAAGCAATCCCATTGCCTCCTGGACCTTCCTCACCAAAAACTACTACTGAAAGTAATGAAGGAACAGTTGCGGTTGCTCAAATAGAACCACAAAATGTATCAACTGAAAATCAGCAAACGGAACAAAAACAAGAAGTTCCACCTGCTGCAAATCAAGCAGAACAACAAGAACAACAACAACAACTACAACAAGAGGCTGCAGTAGTCGCTGATAAACCATCGAACGAAAACACGAATAACATCACCGAAGTAACGATGCAAATCGATTCCTCGGCGCCAATGGAAGTGCAAGAGAAAGTAGAAAATGTCGTAGAAGAGGAAAAGAAAGATGAAAATCAAAATGTATCAAAGGAAATCAAAATGGTGGGAGAGAGCGTCGAGCAAAAGTCTACGGAGGAACAGAAACAAATTTCGGACAGTCAAGAAAAGACTAAGTCAACGACTAAGTTACCTTTGTCACCGAAAACTGCAAAAAAGGCAAAGAAACTAGCTGCACCGATCTCAGAAAAAGCGATACCTTTACCACCACCTGAAAGTACGGAAGCTAATGCAAAGTAAACAGAAAAAAAAGAAAAAATGATTTATTTGTAAATCATATTTCGTTCGTTGACCATTGAATGGCGGGTCCCATGATTATTTGCTTGAACAAACGCATACACGTTTCTAAATATAAGAAACGAAACATCTTTGCGACTCTTCGCCATCTTGGTTTTTCTTATCTTCTTTTCTGTTTTTTTTTTTTTAATAGCATGAATTTGATTTAGGGAACGGAACTGATCGTCGTTGAATCTGCTGGTTACGACAGATATACGAATATCGTGTTTTACACGTTAATATTATTTTCTTCTCGTTTATTTTTACTATCATTGTCCTTCGATAAACAAATTAATAATAATAATCTTTCAAATAGAATTCTCTTTTGTTCTTTCAATGAAATTGTCTTTTGCCATAATGAAATAAATGTGTTTCTCGAAGGATTCGACTTATTTTTATCAGTGTGTATAGATATACACACACATATATATATATATATTTGTTCGAAGTGTCAGAAAAGTATTATTTGATTTATATTTCTGATATAATTTTTTTCTTTTCTTTTTTTTTTTTAAGAAAATGCGTATTGCATAAGCATGTGCATGAGTATAAGATTGATACATTAAAAATTGGTATACTTGAAATAGGTACACCATCTATAAATTATTCAAAATGCTTATATATATAACAATTAAAAAAAAAGAGAGTTTATTTTTATGTTTCAATATTTGCAAATATTTATTTTCTTTTTCTGATAAATAATAATTGAGTAATTTTTATTTTGAAAACCTAGTAGAGGGTATTTCTCATATTCCATCCAATAGCAATGCGACGTTATTTTCTTATCAAAAACTGTCTATTGATTATGACGATAAGATGGTGCCTTGTCAAGTATCGTTAAACTTATTTAGAAGAAAAAAGAAGTAATGTACTCTAATATACTTTTTTATTTGTATTACTTACCAAGAGTTAGGTAAAGTAATACATATATACATATATATATGTATACGTACATATGTGTGGATTCGTTTTCGAAGATCATTTCTAGAAAAATCGAAGAATAAACGAAAATCAAAATGGCGTTCTTTTTTTTACGATATAAAAATGATATTATTTATAAAATTAAATCAATCAATAATTCATCGAGACAAATTTATAAGGATACATATGAAACATAATAGTTATAATAATATTAATAATAATTAATAAATAATTACAAGAAAAATATAGAAAATCTAAACGCCAACGTCAGAGATCACCCGGTACGCTTTAGTATTACGACACGCACATTGTAAAGTATATAAACTATATATTATTAATTAATGTTATTATTTATAATTTATTGTGTATGCTTGCGTTGTATTGAAAGAGTGAGAGAGTGAGAAAGAGTTTTAAAAGAATTTTCAAGCCCAATCGTTCCTGCGGCTTGCTTTGTATGTGTCACCCATTGTAACAGAGTATGCGAATACGAAACATGTACATACATACTATATATAAAAAGAAATTTATATGTATGCGTGTGTGTGTTCGTGAAGGAAACTGTGCTGCATCATCCCGTTTGTTGTCTAAAAAAAGAAACAAATCAAAACCCACAAATTTTCATATTTAAATTCGAATGACGACAAAATTTTTTAAAGAGTGAAAGAAAATAAAAAGTAAATTAAGATCAAAAAAAAAAAAATTGGACCGAGAGGGATGATTTGCACGGTTTTTATGGTTCCTTGTTCATGGTGATACTCAATTCTTTTTATTGTCTCTTTTTGTTTTATTTTTATTTTTTATTCTTTTCTTCTTCTTTCTTTGTCCCTGTATGACGTTTAAGTTAAAATCGTAGGGACAAAATATTGTCTTTAACCAGAAATTTTGTATTTTTTCTGAGCAAATGTGTGTGCTAGACTGAGGAGAGATGAATGCGTCTCAAGATTTTGCGAGAAAGATATATATATATATATATATATATATATATATATATATATATATATATATATATATATATATATATATAAATATAAATATATATATGTGTCGCGAAAAGAATGGTGTATTGAAAATAAAAAAAATATATGAAAAATTACGAAAAAAAGAATAATAATAATAATAATAATAATTACAAAATTAATGAATGTGTAATAATTTGACGAGTAAATGAAATTCAATGAAAATACGAACATAGAATTAATTTATAATAATAATTTATATTAATAAATTAATAATGAAACCCATTATATATATATATACATATAAATGAAGAGTAAGTATAATAGAATAAATAAGTTTTTTTTTGGTATTATCTTTTTTTGAGGTAACAAAATCCAATAGAAAAATCAAATGGCGTATAATGGAGAAGTGAAAGAGAAAAAGAAAAATATGTCGGACAGAAAATGTCAGTAAAAAAAAAAAATTGTAAGCTAATACCAGTCTATCGAATATAAAAATAGAAGTTGATTTAAATATCAAGTGTGCCAAAAGGTGTTCGATGATCGTCACTCGGATCAACGTTTCCCCCCCCCCCCTAACGGAATTTTTTAAAAGCTCCATTTTTCTTCTCTTTTTGTTTCATCTATTTATTAATTTATACATATAAATAATACTTTCCATAATTTATAAAATCGAAAACTAGTTAAACATTTAAACATATATCATTTTAATTGATTAATTGGTTAATGTTTTCCTTTTTCCATTATATAAAATGGTTGCTGATTTGATTGGACATTTCTTGCTTCTCTCATTGTTTTAGAGAAATATGAAAACGCCAACGACCTGCGAATAACAACATCCGGCACGTGCAAAAGTATCGTTCACTGCCAAATTCTTTAGAATTGTTTTATTATGGCCTCATCCACACACACGTTTGGGGAAGTCCCAATGAGCAATCGACAATCACAAAGGAAAATTTTTTTATTACTCCCTACCCCGAATGCCGAATTATTTGGCATATGTGTATACGTATAAAAATATATACACATATGTGTTAAAATGCTTCCGCCAAGCTTTTTACTACGTTAGTTTCGTTTTACAGAAATATCCAAAGTTCGAAATATTCAATAGCGAAGTTGTTTATTGTACGTTTTACAACTTTTCAACGAATTTCGTTCGTTGGCTATTTAAAAAGAATTGTTTTTTTATTCAATAACGAAATAGAAGATATTTTTATTGTTATATATTCAATTTGTAATCTTTCAAAAAATGTTTTAATTTTTTTTTAACAAGAATTAAGTATATTTTTGATCACGTATTCGGAATTTTCAAGATGGCGGCCATTATTTCGAACATTCGTATTTATTATAGCTGTACATTTTATTAAAATGTGAAGATTAGACATATTAATATTCATTTAATGATGAAAACATTTAGAAGAATAGTTTACAAAAATGTAAGTATTTATTTTTAATTAAAATGTCTCAAAATATTTTTATAATTACGTAAAAATAAATTTACAATCGTGATTGAACGATTAACACGCATAATTAAATCACAAAATCAATATAAATATAATTTTATAAATCACTTTCAGAGATGTAATCTTATTAATCTCAATTTGATATCATTGAGAAGGATAATACTCTAAAAAAACAAAAAGATAATTAAAATAAAAAATGTGAACAAGAAAAATTGAAGTTATAAATATGTCTGAAATAATTTGAACAAATTACTTTCCAAAGCTGATTCTTATCTTCGTACCATTCGAAAGATTTGGCATGGCTAAGCAAAACGACAGACCTAAAAATAGTAAGCAGCGCTTAGACTGTTAGAAGTAAAATGTTTTTGCGTCGCGACGCCCGTACTCAAACGTCGTATCTTTTCTTTCTTTTTTTTTTTTCTTTGGGGAATCCCGTAATTCCCGATCAAACATGTCGAAGTATATTCAACGATTACTGAAGTTTTCACTGAATAAGTTTTATCTTTTCTGTAAGATAATTTGTTAAAATAAACGATGATCACATATCGGGATTGTGAATTTGATTGATTAAATGCGAAAATAATTATCACTTCAAAATGTAGACATTTATAATCATCATTTTGTTTTTTGGGTGTAATACAATAAAATTATTCAAGGAATTGGTTTCTAGAAAAAAAAAAGTAATTTATATTTGTGTGTATATTGTTTGATAACATTTTAATAATAATATTATAATTTTAAAGCAAACTATTGTATATTTTGTTCATTAACATTGTAGCAAAAAAAGTTTATTTAAATATGATAATAATAATCTTGATGAATTCTGACGTAATACAAATATACATAACATGTACAGCAATCACAAATATTTTAAAAAGCAAATCGATTATCGTTTCTCATATTGAGAGCTAAACATAAGTATAAAAAATATTTACGAAGAAATAGCTTTCGCCTTTTTTTTTTTTTAAAGTACATCTATAATACTTAATATATTTAATAAGTTAATGTAGATCAAAGATAGCAAAGTTTGTTTCAAGTTTATAATTAGTTCTAAATGTTACAAGATTTTGTTTAGAATTATTTCATCAAATTAATTGTCTTTTGAAAATCTTTGTTCTACGTTAAAGTACATAATTTTTCTATATGTAATTATCCTGTAAAATCTTGATCTTGATCACATTTATTGTTCACAGTGTGAGCCGTGTAAAACATATTATATTTAAAAGTGCACTTGTTTCTAAACTATACGAAATGATAAATATAAACTATAGAAAATAAGGAATATTATTATTGTAATGTTCAGTTATATAAACATATTTTAATTGTAGACTATAATCTTATTCAAAGTGACATTGTATAATTTTTTTTATGTCGTTCAATAAGCATGATTTTTATGATGATACAAAAAGCATGATTTTTATAAATATTGAAGCATTTATTATTATTATAATTGAAAATAATATTGCAATATTAATTGTTTAAAAATGTGAACCAACCGATACGAGCATGCGTAAAATATGAAAAAGGTCCCAAATATTAAAAGGGCAAATATTTAGCTTTGTGCAATGAATACTTCGTGAAATATTTATTCTGGTATCATGCTGCCTGTATACTTCAAAGGCACTTTTTTGTGCTTTTTCATTTCAAAGTCATCGTGATTTTCTTCAAAGCACATCGTACAATAAATATCATCGCTACATCCTCTACATTTTACCAAGTCTCTTGTTTGATCGCACATAACGCAGACGGGTTTTTCTTCGTCTTCATCGTTGCTTGGTGTTCCAGTCTTAAGAAAAAAAAAAAAGAAAAAGAAAAAAACAAATTAATTGAAATAATTACAAGATAAATTGTTTTCTTTAAAACTGTTTTACACGAATACCTCTACTTCCATTTCTTCAAGTTCATCCACTTCTTCATATTTTTTTTCGAGAGCTGCCTCAGCCAATGCTTTTTCAATGATCTTCTTCGTTACAGCATTCTCATCGTCCTCGTCAAAATTATTACAACTGTGACTCGGAGTTGAGTTCTATAAAATATTGTTAATTAATATTCAATATTTAATATAACAAAATAAAAAAACAAATTATTTGATTATATTGACTCTTCTTCTTACAGATCTGGAATTATTAATATCTTGTAGTGCTCGCAGTCTTGCTTCGATATCTTTATCAGGATTATTTTTAGAAGATAATTTAAGTCTTTCGAGATATTCTTTTATCAAGTCATCAGTTTTTTCTTGATCTGTTCTACTGTCAACCTTCTGAATCTAAAAAAAAAACAACTTTCTACGTCATATTTTTTTACTTTAAATATTAAAGCATATGTTTAAAGATTATTATTGCAATTTACATTAGTTATTTTCTCTTCGGGTTCTTCATCTTTCAATATTGCCAATCTTCTTTTGATCTCTTCAACACTGGGCAATGGTACCTTATTGTCTTCTCCTTTCAATTTTCTTAATCGATCTACTATTTCTTGATCAGCAGGTTCCAAACCTGTTTTAAACTTATCCCAATGATTTGCATGAGTGTACATAACTATGGGAGGCTTAGATGGATTTTCCAATGAATCCAATCTGAAAAACAAAGTCAAATGGTTCATTTGATTTCAACATTGTATTAATTAATACATTAATATTTACTTTCTTGCTATGTCAATTGGTGCTAAAGGACCATCAGAAGTATCTGAGGATGGTGATTCCATATTGTTGCTTAATTTATTTATTGATTTATTCTTGTTGTAACAACGTCCACAAATCTTCTTTACTGCTTTATTTGGTACATTATGTTGATATTTCAGACACTTGCTACAATAGGAGAAACCACAAGTAGGGCAAGCATGCTAAAAAGTATTGTAATGAAACATGAAAGCTACAAATGATTATCTACAATTTTGTTAAATTTTATACAAAATATTGTTATATTTAAATATGAATATTTAATGTTAATGATATTAAAAATATTAGTAAGTGAATTATAACATAACCTATAATGATATATGTTAGACTTAACAATTTTGTTACTTACTTCTTTTTTAAAGAATGTAAACTTCGCTTCACACGTATTACACGACATTCTTTAATAAGTCATCGCTTTTTTTATACAACAATGTAAGAGACAAAACAATAATGAGAGTAATTTTCTTAAAGTGTTTTCACTTTGTAAATGAAAATATTTTGATATTAACCGATTACTACGCCACAAATAGTGAAAGTATTGCAATTTTATCTTTAATGTAAGATTACATTCAAGTAATAGAGAAATAGTACGATTGCAAGAAACATCAACGATCAAGATGACATTCGATTCATGACAAACAATTAATATTCTAATTTACCGACTATTAATAATGTTACTTAATTTGACAGCATACATTTTTTAATTCTTTACTATTATATTTTTCATATATTTAATTTATTGAATTAATTACTGTTTTAATTATATAATACCATATTAATTAATGTTACTTTTCGATTTTTTCATATTATTTTTAATATTGTTGATAATAACAGATTTCTATATTACCAACAGTAAATTTAAAGTTTTCTATTAAATTATACCAGAGATGGCGATACATGTAGAAATAATTTTTTGTCATGTTTTCATTTCTATAAAATTCATTCATTCGAAGAGATATAAATCGTTTAAAAATTTAAAAACGGTAAAAAGAGAGAAAACTTTGTGTCTTGGTTTTTTATAATTTATAGTTGTATTTAATATAATGTCACGAGTCAAAGGAGATATAGCAATTAAAAACAATTCCTTTAAAAAATCTAAGGGTATCATAAATATTTTAATTATATATGTTTATTAATTTATATTTATTGTTTTTAATTATTTTTATATATTATAAAATATAAAATATTATATTTCTATTTGTTCCAAAAATTAAAATAGTCATTTGAAATCGTTATTTATTTACAGGTACTGGTCCTACACTCGTGAAGTTAATGATCTTTGATTTATGGCTTATTTATAAGGTTAGACAAATTTGCCGACACAGTTTTGAAGTATCACATACGTTATTACGAATTATTATTTTTTTAGCAATTAGTACAGGTAAATTAAACAAATTTTTCTATTTTCAATACAAATTATAACATATATAAATATAATATAAACATTATATATATATATATATATATGTTAAATGTTTAATGTATATAATATTATATAAATTTTATTATAAAAATTATTTAAACTACAAAAATACGAATTTTTGAATATTTACCTTTCATTAATCTATACAGGAATATTATTTATATGTATACACTTGAATGCCAATATTAATTCAACTACTTGTGAAAAATACATTACAAGAAAAGAATCGAAGGAACATAATAATAGAATTCTTACTATTTCTGATCATTCTAAAGTCGAAACGGTATTATTAAAAGAAGAAATATCAAAGTTAAAAATGAAGGCTTTTAATCTCGACAAGATGATTCAAAAAATGGTCCATATAAATTATTTTAAGTAACGAATTACATGAATGAAGAAAATTTCATATTAAATTTAAGAAATATTTCTAGTAGATTAATTTTTATTATTTATTAATATTTTGTCTTTGTCACAGAATATAGAATTGAGCAACGTTCAGATGTCCTCGAAAAAAACACGTATATTCACATTTTGTATTTTTAATTAATCAAATTGTTTAACTATACATACTTGTATATTTTTATTGTAAATATGTTTGATTAGATTTAGAAATGGCTGATTTTGTCTCGGAGTCAGTTGGTGGGTCAGTGATATCAACGCCAGATACGGAATCATATTTTGAATCGAAAAATACTCAATTTCATATTTTCGGCATTCCAATATGGCGGCCGAATTATTTCACGCCGCGAAAAGTAATACAGGTATAAACTAACATATATATATATAACTTAATTATTTGTTTTCAAAAAAATTTATAAAATTCTGATATTTTATAGCCTTGGAGTCAAGCAGGCGAATGTTGGGCATTCCATGGTTCTCATGGGAAAATTGTATTAGAATTGGCTGTTCTAGCTACCATAAGTCACGTGACTATGGAACACATACCAGTTAATATATCCTTAACGGGAAAAATAGATTCGGCGCCAAGAAAATTTATTTTATTTGTAAGTTACTTTAAATAGTTTATACGTAGAAAAATGTGTAATAATTTTATAACATATATCTTTAGATTAAAAATTTATAATATTTGATTTTAAAATTATAATCATTCTATATATACAGGGTTATTACAAAGATCAATACATATTAATAGATACTTTTGAGTACAATATTCATGGATCATCAACGCAAACATTTCTCATCACCGTAAGTCTAATCATAAAGTAAATACATATTTCATATATAATGTTGATTGTAACTAACATTGACAATTTGTGTTCATAGAAACGTGAAATATTAAGTGTTCCTTTTAAAAGAGTCATGTTAGAAATACTATCAAATTGGGGTAATGAAAAATACACGTGTATATATCGATTTAGGATACATGGTAAATCTTATGAATAAAATTATAAACTTATATATATCTATAATGTAGAAAAATATTAATAACAATTATTATTATTATTATTATTATTATTTTATTATAAGAAATGAATAAACTATATTTTTCTTGTGAGAACATAAGGAAATATTTTCTTTGTCATTTTTAATAAGATTTTCATACTAATTGAAAACTCAAATAATTTGTTGATACTTGACCCTGTTACTTACGAGTAACGTCATACACGCTAATAAACTCATTACATTATTCTAACAATTTTCAAGAAAAATCTTGTAAGTTACATAAAACTATGTATCTCTAATTTTCATTTGTTATCCCTACTAATGTACTCATTTTTTTTTTCTTGAAACAAATTTTGTATATTAAGATTGGAAATTTCCTAAAATTAATTATATTTTTGTTCTTCACGTGAAATAACTGGATTAACACGAATAAATCTCGTGTTTTGAGTAAACGATTAAAATTTCGTAGTATTAATGGAGAAGAATAAGTATGACAAAATGATGATCATGATTTACGAACATCTGTGTGTATTTAATACAAATATTTTAATATTTATTTACATTATACATACATACATACATATATACAGGATGTATATTAAGAATATTAAATTTTTGATTGATTTTTAGAATTAAAAGATAAATGATGATTGTTTAAAACAACGTGACAATATGTAATAATTATTAATATATGATAACACAATAATAATTATAAATATTGTCCATGTATAAAAATAATAATGATGATAATAATACTGTTAATAATAAAAATATATATATATGTGTATGTATGTACACATCATAATTCATAAAATTTGTTCTAACTTTATTTTATCTAATACTAATCTCAAGATATCTTAGTTTATTCTCTTTCCATATCATTGTATTATATCGCAAAAAATGTAATTCATTTTATTGCAGTTTTGATATGCTATTAATTTTGTAAGATGTTGGAAGTTACTTCTAGATTTTATCATGGATCGTGGTATTACCTTATAAATACGCTTTTATTATTTTATGATCTTAATCTAGCCTTCTAAGTTGCATTAAAAAAAAAAAAAAAAAGAAAATAAAACGAAGAAAAGAAAATGCTTCAAATGTATCATACAATTGCGTATGTATGTGCGTATATTTGTGTTTGTGTGTGTGTGTGTGTGCGCGCGCGCGTGAGAAAAAAATATAATAACTTAATTATAAAATTGGGAGTATATAGAAATCGAAAAGAGAAAGTATAACTTACAGTAATCGAAAAAATAAGTATTATTCATTCAAAAAATATGTTTACACACATGTACGTAAAACGTATTGATGAAATCATTATTATCTTAATGTATAGTATCAAAAAAAAATATTTATATAATTATTATCGATCAATTAATTGTTTAACTGGTCGTTCATCAATAAAATATTATTTATTTATTTATTCACGTTGATTTATAAAACGTACGTACACTTTTATTTCAATTTTATTTATGAATTTTTTTTTCGGAGTTATTTATTTTGATAAATATGACGTATAAAATATGTAACAGTTAATATGATATATAAAAGAGAGAGATGAAAAATTATATTATTAGATTTATTGGTGAATTACTAGAATATATTCTTACCGTTATCGCCATATCAGGAAAAAAAAAGAATGTGTAAGAATGAGAGAGTAAGAAATATCTGACAGTTTTCTCACACCTACATCATAGCATGTAAACTCATGAAAACTTATAAAAGAGATTGGTTCGACACGATTCTGTCAGTAATTATTCGTATCTGCGTTCTCATACATGGTGTCCTTGTATGCAAAGTATTAAAGTAAGAAGGACGAGGTTAAAACATTGTAAGGAATAAGTAGTGGTATTTAATTATTATCTCTTTCATAAAACTAACACATAAGATTGAGATAATAAGATAGAAAGGAAGTAACAGCCAAGCAGTTCAAACGTTTCCAATTCAAATCATTTTCGAACGTGCAAAGGTACGGTTTACAATTCACAATCGTACTCGAATGTTTGATAAAAAAAAAAAAGGAAAAAGAAAAACTCATTGTTCAATTGAAAAAAAAAACAAGTGAATATCAGTGAATATTTGTGAATTGAAATTAATTGTTTTAGATGTTAAATTAAAATAAAACAAAAAATGAAATATAAAAAATATTCGTAATAAATATTCATAGTTTATCAAGATGGGAAAATTAGTGTCTGACGAAGTACACGTGAGTTTATAAACCACATATATCTTTTTTATGTATTAAATATTGTTAGTTTATTTTTATTTATTTTTTTTTTTTTATAAAATAAGAACAATTAATTTTGTAGAATACGAGTGGTATTGTTAATGAAGGTTTTCGATTGGAAACTATCGAATTGGAGAATGGAAAAAGTAATGATTCCAATATTCAGAAGATTAATAATCTTACTGATGAACAAGAAAAAAACAGCATAGAAATTCATGACACGGTATAGACATAATTTTAATATTTTTATTTACAAAAATGAATATGTGTTTTTCTAAAAGTTATTCATTGTTTTTTCTAATAACTTTTTCACATTTAAAAATTTTTTTTTTTTAATTTTTAATAATATATTTTTTTAGAATGAAGTGAAAAGACAAGCATGGGGTGGTGGATTAGATTTTTTAATGGCCTGCATAGCCACATCGGTTGGTCTTGGAAATGTTTGGAGATTTCCATTCACAGCTTATGAAAATGGTGGTGGTGCATTTTTAATACCATACATTATTGTTCTATTGTTTATTGGTAAACCATTTTATTATTTGGAAGGATTGTTGGGTCAATTTACGAACAAATCTTGTGCGAAGACATGGGAAATGACACCAGCCATGAGAGGTTTTTTATATAATTATAAAAATATAATATATAATAATATTAATTATAAAAATTATAATTATTTAATTCTATTATTATTATTTAATTATAAATTAATTAATTATAAAAGTATAATAAAATACATGTTTTTTTTTTCTAATTCCATAAATCTCAAAATCCATAAAATATTTATTTTAAATAATAATAATAATAATAATTATTATTATTAATTATTAAAAATTATATAATATTAGATCATATATATATATAATTGATAAAATATTAACTTTAATTAATAATAATAAATAAATTTGAAATAAAGATTATTTTCATTTCTAGATTAGAATATATTAATCTTGATACCATTTATAGGATTAGGATATGGACAGGCTTTCGCAGCATTCGCAGTTGTGTCGTATTATTCAAGCTTGATGGCCTTGACTATTTATTACTTGATAGCAAGTTTTCAATCGGAATTACCGTGGTCGTTTTGCCGTGATGAATGGAAAGGACAATGTTTAGATTCCATTCTTAACGATACGTCAATCAATAATACTATCATACGTCAAAGTTCAGCAGAATTATATTTTAGGTAAACACTTCAAATTCTCTGATCAAATTCAAAATCTATAATCTAATTTGATTAGTAACATTTGATTTATTTAATTTTTAGAAAAATCGTTTTGAAAGAATACGATTCAATAGAAAATGGTATCGGTACACCGTCCTGGGAACTTGCAATTTGTTTATTGGTCAGTTGGTTTTGCATATTCGGTGTACTTTGTCGTGGTGTTAAAAGTACAGGAAAAGCTGTATACTTTTTAGCAATATTTCCATACATTATGATGATAATATTATTGGGAAGATCGGTAACTTTGGATGGTGCAATCGATGGAATATTATTTTTCGTAACACCAAAATGGGATATGTTATGGAACCCAAACGTTTGGTATTCAGCTATAACTCAATGTTTCTTTTCATTGTCTGTTTGCTTTGGACCAATTTTGACTTATTCCTCGTATAATAATTTTGGTCATGGTGTTAGCAGGTAAATAAATATCTCACCATAGTTTTTAATCCTATCTCAAACATATTCCAATAATAATAATTCAACATTTATCTGAATTTTAATCGTAAAAGGGACGTAATGATAGTAACAACATTGGACACATTTACCAGTTTGATGGCTGGTTGTACAATATTTGGAATACTTGGAAATTTAGCTCACGAAATGGGTGTTAGTGATATATCCAAAGTAGTTAAAGGTGGAACTGGTCTGGCATTTATCTCATATCCAGAAGCTTTGGCTAGATTCGATGTTGTTCCTCAACTTTTCGCAGTATTTTTCTTCGTCATGATGTTTGTCCTTGGTACTGGAAGTGCCGTAGCACTTAACGGTGCCATCGTTTGTATATTCTGCGATCATTTTCCAAAAGTTAGCCAATGGATCGTGGTTTTACTTATCAGTATCGTTGGTTTTCTCATTGGTCTTATTTACATCACTCCAGTAAGTAAATTTAATTGAAAATATAATTAAATAATAAAATAATAATTATATAACATTTATTTTAGGGTGGTCAATGGTTCGTAACTTTGGTCGATTACTATGGGGGAACATTCGTTGCTATTATCATCGGTGTCCTTGAAATGATTACGATATTTTGGATTTATGGTTTATCCAATTTTTAAATGATATTGAATTTATGATAGGAACAAGGCCAAATTTTTATTGGAGGTTTTGTTGGTCAATCATCACACCGGTATTAATGATTGTAATACTGATTTATACAATTGTTTCTTATCAGCCACCGACGTACGATGGTATGCTTTTTCCAGATTATGCTTATGGTTTGTATAAATAGAATTATTTGATTAATATATATTATATCGATTCAATTTTATTGATCTAATTAAAATAACATTATTTTAGGTATCGGATGGTTCCTTGTTTTCATTGGTATCGGTTTAATGGTTGTTTGGTTCATTTACATATTCATGAAAAATATGTCAACGTCAATTATCGAAGTAAGCTTGATAAAAAATATTATGAATGAAAATTATTTGTAATATTATTTTTAATATTATTTTTAATATTATTTTTAGACATTGAAAACATCTTTAAGACCATCGGAGACAAAGTGGGGACCGAACGATCCTGCTACGAGAAGAAAATGGCAGGATTTCATTTACGAAAAAAAATGTCGACCTCCTAAATCGATAATCGAAATTTATTTTAGATAATATTATATGTATTTATGATTTAAATTTAGATATGATTAAGATACGTTTGTATGTGAATATTAAAATTATTCATTATATATATTCTAACTTTACTCATATTGAGTTTAAATTAGTTTGTACATAGGTATGGCATCGAGAAGAAATTTTTACGGTTGAGAGATGAACATAATTGGAAATGTAAATGATGAAAAAGATGATTATCCAGTTAAATTGTCAGAATATACAAGAAAATGATTGTACATGCAATTTATTTTAATGATTATTACATAAGTATCATCATTTAGTTTTAACATTTTCATCGATAAATATTTTATTATTTTTAATAATCATTTAAAACATCATTTTAGTACGAAGTATTTATAAATTAATGAAAATATATTTTTTGTTGTTTTTATAATTATTTCATTGTTAATTTGCTTTTAACATTAATTGTAAATAAATTTTTAAAAATGTTCTACGAAATCTTCGAACATTTTTTTCTCTTTCTTGATATATAACAATATTTTATATTAATTTATTTGAATTGTTATTAATCATTTATTCAACACAATAATATTAATCATTAAGTACAATACAGTTTGTGTTATCTCAAGCATAAAATAATTTCATTGAGGTTGAAGTCATTAAAGAAATATATTTACAATTTTTACTTATCTTTACGACGGAATTTACAAAACATGAAATTAATTCTGATAAGAAAATCTTATTTTATTATTCTTTATAATCATCTTTCCTTCATCTCCTTTACTATTATCGTTTATACATAAAAAAAAAATGTATCTTATTAGATTGAATATTGAAATAGAACATTATCACGATTATTGAATTCTATGCGTAGATTCAACTTTCGAAGTATGAATCATTTGATACGATCCTTCGATCGTGTTACGTGGTTTTAAAAAAATTTACATATATATATATATATATATATATATATAAATCAATAATAAAAAAGTTAAAATATAGGTCGAATAATGTATAATAATTATTTGTTATATTAATAATTCATTAATTAATACAATAAAGTTATTTTTCTATATTCTAAATTGTATATAATTGTAATATATTGTATAATTATTTTTTATAATAATTAATTATTTAACATGATAAAGTTATTTTTCTATTCTCTAAATTGTATAATAATTATTTTTATTAATAATTAATTATTTAACACAATAAAGTTATTTTTCTATTTTTTAAAATTATATAATTAGAAAAAATTGGAATTATTTATCAAAGTCATTTAAAATTAAATCAAAAATTTAACAAAAAAAAAACAAGCTTAATAACTAATCAATATTTTAGAATAAAGATTATTTATTTGAAAATAAAATATGTATAATGAAAAATATTATTTTTTCTATTATAATTTTAAATCGTTAGATTTATGATTACGAAAAGTTGCAACTTAATTGAGTTTTTAGTTGTATGCGAAAAGAATCAAATATCATTTAGGTACATGTATATATATGTATATATATGTAGTGTAATCATCATTAGTATGAATCTAACAATATATATTGACAAATACAGACAGTGAATGTAGTACTTGTTAAATGTAAACGAATATACGAAGTGAAAGAGATTTACTAAGCAGTCTCTCAAGTTCCGTCAACTTGTTAAGACGTATGTTTATATTTTATCGAGAAACGAAATAAATCAAATATAACTTATAAGTGTTAGAGTGTATTTTATGTATATGTGTGTGTGTATGAGTGAGTGTCCGCTTATTGAAAATCGCGTGCGTGTTAGTACGCCAAGAAAAAATTATGCGCCAATCCAAACCAAAGGTTCGTCGAACTACGTTAATCAATTATGTTTGACACTTTCACTTATTATTAAATTTAGAAAAACTATTAATTAAATAAAATGTCAAATTAAATCGTTCATTTCATATTTTAAGTAAATTTGTTAATATCAAACAAAAATGATTAATAATTAATCAAATATGTTTGATACTTTCACTTATTATTAAATTTAGAAAAACTATTCCTAATGAAATCATTAATTTCATATTTTAAGTTAAGTTGTTAACACATCAAACAAAAATTATTTGTTCAACAAAATTTTATTTCAATTACGAGAGCATTGAAATGGGTGACAAATATGTTTGATGGAAAATTGTCTTTTTATTTTATATTTTTTGATTATTTTTTTTATTGTATTGTATTTTTTTTTCTGGTATGGAAAATATTTATTTGATATTTTATGTTATTATAATATAAATTATGTTATTTATTTTTTATTTAAATTTAAAAGTATTTTCTATACTCTTTTTTTTTTATTTTATATTTATTGAGTTATATTTTTTTTTCCGACATGGAAAGTATTTATTTGATATTTTATATTATTTTTGGCAATATACATATATATATATATATTTTTTTTTATTTTAATTTAAAAGTATTATACTAATTTAATTTATAATTTTTTTTATTTTTTAATGTTCTTTAAAAATAAGAGTCATGTATTTTTATAGGACGTTAATATTAGTATGACAAACATGATACAATTGTTAATCCGTGTAAGGTCGTCGAAACGTTGATTGTATTATCTCAAAACATTATTCGTACTAAAGAAAATTTAATAATGATAAATTCTACGAATGAGATTGTTTTAAGACCGTACACGATCATAAATTCTACTAATAATTGTTCTTATTCATGCTTATACTTTTTATTGAAAGTAAATAATGTAATCATTTAGAAACAAAGAGGATATAAAATCCAGTTAATTGTGTAATAATCTACACTTGCGTAATTTTAGCAATGAAAAATTAGCATTAAGAGGATTTAACTGGATAACTTTTCTTCACAAAGGCTGATAAGAATTGTAAATGAATGATGTTTCTAATTTTGATATTTTATATTTTTACAAGGATGTAAAATTAAAGTATATTGAGAAACAGAAATGAAATGAATTAAAAAATTAATTTTTTATAGGATAATGACATTGATAACGAAGGGACACCCGGTATATATACTTTATCTGTTATATCAGACAGTAGAAATAATCTCGATATTGGGGTAAGTTCAGAGAAACAATTAAATAATTTATTTAAATTAATATATAAATATTATATATTATTTTATTTGATGTAAAAAAGTATTTATTGTCAAAGTTTATAAAATAAAATGTAATACACAGGATGATCCAAAAATATTGAAATAATTTACAAAATTAATAAATTATTTTTACCTTAATTTGTTATTCAAAGTATAAACAAGTATCTTACATTTAAAAAAAATCATCAAAATTTTTGGAATATCCTATTTTATTTATTATAAAATTAATTGATAAACATTGTTGAAAGTTAATAATATATTTTGTAATTTTGATTTATCGTGTCGTAGAATTCAACGACGGTTTTGGTGTCCGATCAAAAGGAGAAAGAAAGAGCTAAGTGGGGAAGTGAATTAGAATTTTTAATGTCATGCGTAGCTTTTTCTGTTGGCCTTGGTAATGTTTGGAGATTTCCATATACGGCATACGAAAATGGAGGAGGGGCTTTCCTAATACCTTACATAATAGTATTATTTATAATAGGAAAGCCAATATATTACATGGAAATGATTTTGGGACAATTTAGTAGCCGTTCTTGTATTGACATATGGTCAATATCACCGGCTTTCAAAGGTCATGACAAAAATTTATAAAAATACATATATTAGGTTATTAAACTATGAAATATGTCTGATTACTCAGATTATTTTCATCTCGAAATCAGACATTTCATATTTAATGACCTAATATAATATTCTTTTTTAAGGATTTTTGTACATTTCTTACAAATACTTTCTCACACCTATTCAATATTATCTTTTTGAATCAACAATAAATAATTTCTTGTTTTTAAATTAATTGGATTTGTTAATTTATTTATTTTGTAAAAATGTATTATTATATTATATTTTAGGTATTGGTTATGGTGTTACAATGGCAGTATTTGCAGTAGTCACTTATTATTCAGCACTTATGGCATTGATAGTATATTATATGATAGCAAGTTTTCAATCTGTACTTCCATGGTCATATTGTTGGGATGATTGGGGTGATATTTGTTTCAATAATACCTTAACGTCAAATCATACAAACATTGGCAACAAAAGCAGCTCGGCTGAATTATATTTTAGGTATTTATATTTAATTTCATTTATAATAAAACATATTTAATATAAATATGTCATAATAATATAAATATGTTTATTATGTATAATGTTTTTAATTATATTGTATACATAAACATACAAGTACAGTGTATGTACAATTTATTGTACAATATTGTACAATAAACGTACAATACGCAAACACATATTTTATTTGTTTATTCAGGAAAGTTGTTCTTAATGAAACCAACATTGACAATGGATTAGGATTACCATCTTGGAAATTAGTATTATCTTTGTTAGCAAGTTGGGCATTTGTTTATGGTGTAATTTCTAAAGGTGTTAAAAGTACTGGGAAATTTTCTTACTTTTTAGCTTTATTCCCATACATTATTATGATTTGTTTGTTAATAAGAGGTGTAACTTTAAATGGTGCCATCAATGGAATAATATTTTTATTCAAACCAACATGGAATAAAATCTTTGATCCATCAGTTTGGTATGCGGCTGTTACGCAATCATTTTTTTCCCTTGGCGTTTGTTTTGGTGCCGTAACCATGTATTCATCGTATAATAACTTCGATCATAACGTATCAAGGTAGGTTAAATAACTATAATCATTTTTGATTCATACAACTCGAACTATTTTCACGATCTGTATCTTTTTAATGTTACGTAAAACATACCTCGAATGAAAAACATTGAAAAAATAAACAAATATTTTGATATATCAATCGTAAATATCAAATTTTATCTGCAGTTTTTGTAAAAGATTTTTTGAACGGTTGCATCAGAGTTTAAAAGTGTAATTAACTTGAAACATCTTCAAAATATAGATTGCCTAATCTTAATGGCTATTCTATAGAATTTATATTCTATTATATATATATATATATATATTATATAATAGAGTATATTCTTATTTTTTATATTTATATAAAATTTATATATTTATTTTTATATTTTGTATTTATATTTATATTTATATTATATAATAGAATATATTCTTATTTTTTATATTTATATTTTATATTTATATTTTATATTTATTATATATTTTTCACATTATATATATATATATATTTCTATATATAAAATTTAGAATAAGAATTCCTAGGGAATTTATACAACATTCAAATTCTGTATATTAACCATAACATATACATATGATTGTATAGATATTTGAAAGATTGGTAAAAGATTTGATTAACAGATAACATATAGATATAAATATTATATCTATATAAATCTATCAATTAATATATACACGTATATATCTTTACTCTATCATTCAAAATAAATATACATTAATAAAAAAGACCAAAAAAAAAAAAATATAATAAATACTGTAATACTTGTTTTTAATTACATCATCAAAAAATTGATCTATCTCGTAGATTATTAGATGTAAGATAACATTGATGATTAATTAATACAGGATGTGTAAATATATCTATCATCTATTTGATTTACAGAGATTGTTTGATAGTAACAACAATGGACCTTTGCACCAGTTTAATTGCTGGTACTACAATATTTGGTATACTTGGAAACTTAGCTTATGAAATTGGTACAGATGATATAAGTACTGTTGTAAGAGCTGGAACTGGTTTAGCATTTATTTCATATCCTGAAGCATTAGCAAAGTTCACGGCCGCTCAACAACTTTTCTCAGTATTATTTTTTCTAATGTTATTTGTATTAGGAATTGGTACTACTGTTGCATTCAGTGGTGTTATCATAAGTATCATTAAAGATCAATTTCCTCGTATCAGTCAATGGAAGATATCTGCTTACTTTTGTTTCATTGGCTTTCTTATCGGCATTGTTTATTGTACTCCAGTAAGTTTGTTTGTGTTTGGTGTTTTTGTTATATATAATATTTGTATGTCAAAAACAAATATTTTCTTTAATATATAAAAATAATTTCAATAATAAAATTAATAAGAATTATTGAATAATATAAGAATAATTTTTAAATAATAAAATTAATATATAAAAATAATTTAATATAAAATCTTAAATAAATAAGTCTTCCTAACTGATTGAACAATTTTATTTATTTTTTCTTTATAACTTTTGAAATTATTTGTATTTTTTTTTTTTTAAATTATATGATTACGAAAAAAATATATAAAAAATTAAATTGAAATATTTGATAAAAAGAATAATTTGTAATACCATTTAGTAACAAATTTTGCTTAATCTTTGGTAAATTTAATTAAATTTCTAATTTTTTGCTTTTTTTACAGGGTGGACAATATATTCTCAACTTGGTTGATTATTTTTGCGGAACGTTCATTTTAGTAATACTTGCGTCATTCGAAGTAATTGCGATATCCTGGATATATGGTATATGATTAAAATTCTATAGTAACGGATATATATATATAAGTTCATAGTTTTTTTTTCTTTTTCTTTTCCTCCTTTTACTTCATGTAAAAAAAAAAACATCATTTTTCACAGGTATAGATAATTTTATCGACGACGTTGAATTTATGTCCGGTACAAGGCCATCTTTCTATTGGAGATTTTGTTGGGGTATTTTAACACCAATATCATTGTTCGTTATTTTAATTTATTTTTTATGCAGTTATGCACCATTGACTTATAACAATGAATATTATCCTAATTCTGCATACGGTAAGTTTTGTTTTAATTATTTATAATATTATTATTATAATATTTATACAATTTCTTGTTGATTATTTATTTTTTATTTATTTTTAGCTGCTGGTTGGATACTTTTGATTATAGGTGCTTCACAACTTCCCATATGGATAATTATTTCTATTTTAAATAATAAAAATGCACCATTGTCTGTCGTAAGTATTTTTTTTTTTTTTGGTTTTTTGTTGGTGTTGTTGTAATTTTTATTGTATATTTTTAATTTGTATAATTATAATCATCTTATAGGCATTTATTGCGAAGAATGATTGGGGTCCAAAGGATAAGAAAAGGTTTAAAAAATGGAAAGATTTTAAAGAATCCAAAAGAATACAAAATAATTCTATCAATGAACGTACAAAATTCATTCAATTTTTGTTCGGTAGGCAATAAATAAGAAAAATATATTATTTATAAGTAATCAATTAGGTTTACTTAAAACACAATGATATAAATGTTTTTATTTGTCACAGAACAATATTGTTTCCAATTGTTGTTCATCAGGAAACTAATATTGAAAATCGTTTATTATTTAAATTTAATTCAAATCATCGTAATTTGTCGATTTACTTATTTTAAATACTTTTTAGAAATAATTGAAAGTATTAATATATAAATTATTATTATTATTATTATTATTATTCTTGAGTTACATACGAAATTATATTACATGTATAATTGTTTAAATGTTTATTTTTTTATTTTAAATTATTTTATACACGAACAAACAGTTCATTGTAGATCACAAGCTTCAAATTTAAAGCATATTTCAGTCTCTGTATTTTTATTTAAAAGAATATCGAGGACATATTTCATATTCTTTTTTTTCCCCTAAATATTGTCTATCATGGTTCCAAACCAAAAATAAGTCGAATAGTTTGCGACCATCTCGATCGTTGTCTCTTATTTCTAATCTTCATTTTGTCTTCTTTGAATATTAACCATTCTTTACGATATTTCATTTCTTTCGGTCCCCATTGTGATGTTGGTTGAAAAGCTTTTTTAATTCTCTGTACAAAAAAAAAAAAAACAAACAATATAATTTAATTAAATGTTAAATTTTATGTTGAATTAATTTTATGTTTAAAGAAAAAAATAATAAGAATTGTTATAATATTAATAATATTGTTAATAATAGTATTATTATAATATTATAATTATTTATAATATATATATAGTAATATACTAATAGTAATATACTACTATAATACTATACTAATAGTAATATATTACTATAGTAATATATAGAGTAATATTACTATTATTACTGCTATTTAACTTACTAGTAAAATAAATACTAACACACAAATAACTCACTATTAACTAATACTAATTAACTATATACTATTACTAAGTAGTAATATACTATAATATAGTATAATATTATTATAATAATAGTATATTAATAATATTATTAATGATATTATTAATAATATTATTTTGTAAAAACAAATTAGCATAAAATTATTTATTATAATAATATTATAATGATACACTGTAATAAATATAATTTATTTTGATACTTAAAAGTATCTTCATTTGTTTCATTTAAATTATACTTAAATATTTAATAAAAATTAAACATTTTTAATATGACGTAACAGTTAAGATTGTAATGATAAGATGATATATGACTTGTGAATTAAAAATCATTGATAGATAATCAAATTAATCTTATCATATCTTAATTAAATTTCATTTATTTTGTATTATTTATCATTTCTCGAGAAATTTGATTACCAATCGAGATTTTATTCATAAGAAATAGATTAAAAATAACATACTTCTTTTAATGGTAAGTGTTTATTTTTGAGTATAGCCAACAGCATCCAAATTGGTATTTGTAAAATACCCATACAAAGTATTATCACACCAACGGCATGAGCACCAATTGGAAATGATTTGCCAGCGTAAACCAATGGCGACATATTTGCGACAGTGTATAAGAAAATGACGATCAGTATAACGGGTGTTATTCCAAACCAACATACCCTCCAAAATACAGTTATTTTCATATCCAACATGAATTCAATATCATCGATGAAGTTTTCGAATCCTGTATTTTTTTTTTAAACGTTAATTCTCTCTCTCTCTCTCTCGTTTATATTTTTATTGTATTATATATATTAGGTTTACCGGAAAATTTTGTTTGTTGAAACAAACATTAGTTCAATTTTTCGTCACTAGGGGTAAGGCTCCATTTCTTAAAATGGAATATACAAATTGCCACCATGTTGGCAAGAGTTCAAAAGTAATTCAATTAATTAACTTATCGGAAAAAACCTCACTACTTTATTAAAAAAACCTCACTACTTTTCGGAAAAAACCTTACTATAGAGGTGTTTACTACACTAACAGAGGTGTTTAGTTACCATGCATTTTTTAGTTACTAGAAGCAACTCGTCTCATTTCTTTGAATTAAAAACTTGCTTACTGTGTAATATGTTATCTATTTATATATGTTTTCAATAAAACGTATAATAATTTTTGAATGTGATAACAATAATATAATAATAATATTATAACAAATAAACCCTACAATTATCCTACTCCTGATATTCTGCAGTCGTCTTATTCTCTCGAAACTTAGATTTTCAAAGGTTTCCCTTCTAACACGTGTGATCTGCCTACATGATATTTTTTTATTTTATTTTAAAAATAGACAGTATTTTCCGGTAGACCTAATATATTGCATAAAATATTAATTTATTAATCAAATTTAAACTTACCATATACATGAATGATACCAATCATTTCAAAAGAAGCTAAAATAAATACAACGAAAGAAGTACCATAATAATCTGCTAAAACAAGAACCCATTGTCCACCCTTAAAATAAATAAAAATTATTATCAAACAAAATTAATCTGATAAATGAAATAATTATGAAAATCAAATTTTATTCTTACCGGTGTGACGTATACAATTCCAATTAAAAATCCAAAACAACACAATGGTACGACAATTTGCCATGGTTTCAATTTAGGAAATTGTTCATAAAGGATAACAAAAAGACTCGATGTCATACCAACGCAACTACCAATCCCAAGAACAAACATCATCACGAAGAAGAGAACGGAAAATAACTGCAACGATGATATCGAATATTGCATGGTTTTCTATTTTTTGTTTTGTTTTGTTTATCTCTACTTTTAGAAAGCAGAAGTATTAGATAAATCATAGATCATTTAGTGTTTGATGAGTTACTTCAAAACAAAAATTCTTTACCTGAGGAACAACATCGAATTTAGCTATTGCATCAGGATAAGAAATGAATGCCAGACCAGTGCCATCTTTTACTACTGAACCTACATCATTAATATTCATCTCGTAAGCAAGGTTACCAAGGATTCCAAATATTGCACAACCTGCGATCATGCTGGTAAATGTATCCAATGTTGTAATGATCATTGCATCTCTGTTCTTACAGAAAAAAAAATCCAATTGGTACGAAAAAATTATTTCATTAATTTCTAATTATTAATTGATAATAATAATAAAATTAATTAATAATTAATTAAATAATTAATATTCTAATTAATAATTCTAATAATTATTTTTTAATTATATTTAATTTTTTTATTGTTGAGGACTTAAATCACTATAAATTATTTCTTAAATAATTTTTAATCGATTTAGTTAATAATTATTGTTCTAATAATTTTGTTTTTCTTCACTATTTTTCTATAATAAATTCTAACTTTTTTTAAAAATTTAAATTAAGTCAAATCAATAAAAAGAGGAACGATAAAATGATATTAATTTATCAACGAACCTGTAAATGTTATGTTTGAATCCATTTTGTGCGGAATACGTGACAATTGCACCAAAACAAACAGATAGAGAGAAAAAACATTGGGTAACAGCGGCATACCAAACTTCAGGTTTCAACAACATTTCCCATTGTGGTTCAACAAAAAAAAGTATACCCTCGGCAGCACCATCCAATGTTACTGAACGTATTAACAAGGCTATTAATACTATATATGGAAAGATTGCTAGAAAATATGATGCCCTTCCAGTACTTTTAACACCTTGGAAAAGTATTACGCAAACGGAAAACCAACATCCAAACAAGCAAAGTGTTAATTTCCAATCTGGTAATCCGATTCCATCGTCTATGCTATCTTTCTCGTGTAATACTGATTTTCTAAAATAAAATATAATTTTTATTTTGAATGTTAACAAATCATTCATGTTAAAATAATGATTTAAAGTATGTAATTTAATTGAAAATAAATACTTACAAAAAGTATAGTTCAGCTGAGCTTCTATAAACAGGTTTTTCACTCAAATTACTATCGATTTTATACAAGGTATCGTTTTTTTAAAAATAACGTATCATTGATCATCATTCTACTTTCTTTTTTACTCGAGGAATCTATACAAAAATCTTTCCATTCTTCGAGACATTTTGACCATGGTAATTCGGTGGAAAATGATGAGATCAAATAAAAAAGTGTTAAAGCCATCAACGAACTATAATAAGTTGCTAAAATTATTGTCGAAGAGAACTGAGCCCAACCGACACCTAAAAATATACAAATTATAATATTTAATTATTGTATTATTAATTAATTGTATAAATAATTGATATAATATAATATAATAAATTAATGTAATATTAATATATTAAATAATTGTATTAATATTATTATTATTATTAATTAATTATTAGTATAATTATTTTTTATTTATAATATTGTTATATTTACATTTAATTATTATCTTATATTATAGGAATGTGAAAAATAATTAATATATTTATAAATACCAACAAAAGCAGGTGAAACATTCCAAACACGTATAGATGAACGTCCAGAAAATTGTCCCATTATCATTTCCATAAAATAAAATGGTTTTCCAACGAGAAATAACAATATAACGTATGGTATTAAAAATGCACCACCACCATTTTTATATGCGGTAAATGGAAATCTCCAAATATTACCAAAACCTATAGACATGGCAATGCAAGACATTAAAAATTCTATACTATTGTTCCAAGATCCTTGACTTTCATTTTCCTGAGCTTTTTCTAAATCTTTTAAATCGGAAACACGTGATTCATTGTGTTCATTATCAGATATTTCAATATTTCTTTCATTGGTTGTTTCAAAAGCTGGATTATCGTAACTCCTTTCACTTCCATTTTTCTGTAACATAATTTTAATATGATTTTTGTATTACAAAATGTAATTATTTATTGTATTATTTATTTTTAAATATAATTGACACTTATTTGAACATTTGCAATACAATTATTGTTTATGTTTTAAACTGATAGAAATATTTTTGAAAACACTACAACACACCATTATTTATCATTTAATTTAATAAAATATTGTAATATTATTTTCTATTTTTTATTTTTTTTTATTTTCCACTAAAGTCAAACAATTTTTGAAGACGACAATAAACGTGAATGGATGACCCGTTTGAAGAAACAAAAAACAAGAACCGTTTGCTGTTGATTCCAGAGAGACAGTGAACCACTTTTGTAACATTAAATCAATGTAAGAAAATGTTCGTAGAAAGAAATGTAACTCATAAAAGAGAGACAAAAATACAGAATAAAACTGTAAACATTATTTATAATTTATTTTTTAAATTATATACTTTGTAATAAAATTTTATTTGTAACTTTAATGATCGAAATGTTTAATAACTCGTATAAAACCATAAACAAGGAATAAGATACTTTTTCTCTCTTTTAATTTTTAATTGTATTGTCTTAGTATTGTCAACCTTACACACTTATTACACGTGTAACGTATTATTTAATTACCAAGAATGTCATTTGAGACCATCTAAAACCCACGCGTTTTTTTATCGAAGGTCATAAAACTTAATTGCTAAATAAGTTTCGTTAGACAGAACATTTAAAACATACTTTTACTTATATGTACATTTAAAAGTACTTTGTGCTATTGAATACATTTAAAAAAAAAAACAAAAAACAAAAAAAAACAAAAAAGAAAAGATTTAACATAATCGTCACGTTAATTTCATCGATATCATACAAAGTATTACAAATTACTACGAATAACACTCTTGTCCTTTGTTTATTTTCTTCATTTTATTTATCAAGAAAAAAAAAAAGCAATTTATTATCACAACCAACTAGCAACTATCACGACTTACCGTATTTTTTGACATTTCACTAATAATTGGAAAAAAAACAAACAAATTGGAAAATGAAAGGTACGATTTATCGAATCTTTTTTTTTTTTAAACGAACATTCATACGATGTAGATTACTCGAATAAGAAACACTCGAAAATAAACTTTTGACGATGTTACGATTTCCGAAGTCTTTTTATATAATCCACGAAATACCCCTACCCGTCCTCCCTCCTCTTTCCCCACAACTATACCAAGATAAAGATAATAAATATCTATCAGGAAAAAACGAAGGAAAAAAAAATATATTAAATTGATGCTTAAGTCTCGGAGATCATTAAGTACATAAGAGATAGATAACTATAATATATATGTTTGTGTATGTATGAAGTAATCGATATTTCAAATCGATGTCACTTTCTTCCGTTCGATAAAACTTGCAAAAGGTTATATACTTAATTGTAAACGCTTTTAAAGTATACTTTTTGATTGAGATTGATGTGTCTACGTATATATATATATATATATGTGTGAGATTAGGTGATCCCTCACAGCAGGTTATTCACACACACTTTTTCTTTTTTTCATTGAATTTCATACGTGATACTTCAAAAAATGAAAAAAAAAATAATAATAATAATAATATCAGTTTTATCTTTGAAAACGATGAAATCTAGATATTTTTGATTTATTTATAATAATATCGATATATATATATATATATATGTATTTCAATATCTATCCAATTTGATTTCATTCATCGTAAAAAACTACTTAATTGTTAATTAATAATAATATTATTTTGATATTTTATTAATCGTTTATTTTATTTTATATTTTTAGAATTATATTAGATCAAAAGTGTATTATATGACAAGTTAAATATAATAATATTTTATTTAAATTATTATTAATAATTGTAAAATACGTAAATCAATTATAAATTGTTTTAATAAAATTCCTTTGTTTTATTTTTATTATTATTTATAACATTAAATTAAGATCAATTAAAATTATATTATCATTTTCATTTAAGAAATATGTTTTATGGTATAATAATTACATGAGAAGAAACACAATTAAGAATTAATTAAAGATAATATTTTTTGTTTTCAATTCAATACTATCGACAAGTAACAGATTTGAATAATTTATAAAATATGTTGGCATTTTTATTTTCGATTTCTTCTTCTTCTTCTTTCATTTTCCTTCGATGTTCTTTAAATTCCAACCATTTTTTCTTCGTCTCGTTGTTCGATGGACTCCAATGTTTTGATGGTCGAAATGATTGAAAAATTATCTTTAAAATATAAATTTGTACAAATAATATGATATATAAATATATTTCATAAAATAATACAACAAATTTGGTTTTCATTATTGTTTACCTCAGGAAAAGGTAAATGTCTATTTTTCAATATGGCGACCAATATCCATAAAGGTATTTGCACAACAGCAATGGAAAAAAGTATCCAACCGATAACTAAAAAAGAAAGATTTTAAAAAATAACACAAAGTATTGCATATAAATTATATAATATTAAATAATATTAAATATATACAAAATAATATTAATATAATATTAAAAATAATATTAACCCCTTAAGTTGCACGCTCGAGTTAACTCGAGCGACGTTGTATTACGTTGAGCCAAAATTGTTCCTTAAGGGGTTAAAAATAAAAAAAAACAAACAAAAAGTATATATAATAAATATGTACCATAAGCTATGTTAGGATAAAAAAGACCATTGTAAGTTAACAATTCCAAATTAATCATATTATAAATAAAAATCACAGTGATTATTCCAGGAGTTAAAATACTCCAACAGAATTTCCAAAAACACGATAATCGTCGATTTAACATAAATTCAACGTCTTCCAGAAAATTATTGACACCTATGAAAAAAAAAAAAGAAAAAACAATTTATTTAATCATTCGAACATAAACATAACTATTTAATAATTTATTTAAAAATAACAAACAAACAAACAAATTCACCGTAAACCCAAGAAACCACGATCATTTCAAAAATGGCTGGTATTAAAGCAAGAAACGAAGTTGCATAATAATCTATAAATGTTACCATGAATTGTCCACCCTAAAAAAAAAAAACAATAACTAAATATATATTTTATCTTTTTATCAAAAATTTAACTATACAAATATTTCTTTTTTTTTATTTTAATATAAAAAATTATACCGGAGTGACGTATAACAATCCGATAAGAAATTCAAAGAAACACGTCCCAGCTGCAACATGCCAATGTTTCCAATTTGGAAATTGATCATTAATAATCGATATTATACTAGAAGTAAGTCCAACCTCGCTACCAATTCCAAGAACAAAAATCATTATGAAAAATACAACGGCAAAAAATTGTGGTAAAAAATCAAACTTGACGATTGTTTCTGGATAAGAAATAAATGCCAATCCTGTTCCACCACGTACAACAGAGCTAATATCTTTAGCTCCTAGTTCGTAACTAAGATTACCCAATATACCAAATATAGTACAACCTGCCAAAAAACTGGTCAAGGTGTCTAAAGTTGTCACTATCATTGCATCCCTAAAAAAAATAAATTATAATGAAAAATAAATCTCAAAATATAAGATTGAAGTGAAGTGGTTGTGAATTTTGTCAATAGATGGCTTTTTAAACTCAGCAATGACTTAGTTGCCAACCTAATAATATTGTCAAATTAAATTGATTATTGTTATTGTTTTAAATAATTATTAATTATCTATATTTTATAAAAATAAATTTACATTTAAGAGAGCATTGGTAAATCAAAATTATTAATTCTCAAAATATCAATGCAAATTAATTCTTATCAAATATATATATATATTAAACGATACTGACCTATAAATATCATGATCAATCTTGTTGTGAGAAGCAAACATAACAACGGCACCAAAACATACAGTCAATGAGAAAAAACATTGTGCAACTGCATTATACCAGATACTAGACGTTAACAATTTGTCCCAATTAGGTGTAATGAAATAAAGTATACCATTGGCTGAACCATCCAAAGTAACAGCTCTGATCAATAATATAAACATTACGATGTATGGAAATATTGCTGTAAAATAAGCAGCCTTGCCGGAACTTTTGATACCACGAACGACAATGATAAAAATACAAAGCCAACTGATGAATAGGCAAATTGTCAAACGCCAATCGGGTAATCCAATTCCATCATCAATGTTTTTCTTTTCACGTAGTACTTCCTTGCTAGGCATAGATAACTTAACAGATCATCGATTTATAAATTGAAGTTTATTTAGAAAAATATTATTTATGTTAAATACTCACTAAAAATATAATTCAGCTGAACTGAAATAAGTTACGTTGGAAAGGGTGGTATCATTTGAAAAAATTTCATTATCTTTCGATGAATTAACGCAATAATTACCCCATTCCTTTTTACATTTACCCCATGGTAATTCTGATTGAAAACTTGCGACCAAATAAAATAATGTTAATGCCATTAACGAACAATAGTACGACGTTAATGCCAACAGTGTAAGAAATTGGGCAATACCAATACCTATGATAAAAAGAATTATTTAAAAAATCATACTAATTTAAAGAAATTGAAAATATATCAAATGGTAACCTTTGAAGGCAGGTGATATTTCCCAAATTTTAATAGCAGATTTACTCGAAAATTGTCCCAAAGTCATTTCCAATAAATAAAATGGTTTCCCAACAACGATTAGAATTATGATGTATGGTATTAGAAATGCACCACCACCATTTTCATAAGCAGTGAATGGAAATCTCCAAATGTTTCCTAAACCAACTGACATGGCAATGCAAGACATCAAAAATTCTTTATCGTTTCCCCATTGTGCTCTTTCCACCTAATTAAACAAAATCTTATAAAAATAAAAAGAATTAAGGTTTCATTTTTTACATATGAAATAATGAAAGAGACAAATTACTTACGGTGTTTTCAGAAACCGAATTAGAATCAGTTTGATTGTTGTTACATACTGTAATATCATCCAAACTGAAAGCTTCGTTTGTAATTCCATTTGTAATGTTGCAAGTCTAAATATATATATATATATAAAATATTAATATTATTAATTAATGATAATAATGAATCAAATTGATACAAAGTGAATCCAAAGTTTCTGAATAATTTTAAACATCAATTAAACTTGTTTGAAAAATACTTTAAACTAATTTGTTTTTGTGTTTTTTTTTGTTTATGATCTAGAAACTTTTGACTCACCTTGTATAACTATTTCATACACATGTCATATAAGAAGTATTAGCTAACATTCTAACAAACTATATATATATATATATATATGTAATATACGTCAGCTTGATCACGAGTTTCAATCGTGAACAATGAACACCAATAGAATTACCCAGTTACCACTTACTCGTTGATCAAGAATCGTATCGAATGACGTTTTCGTTAGCCAAGCGGAAATATAATACATATTTTATGTCAAAGAAATATCGCATAACAATATGATAAATATTTACATGCATATATATATATATATATATATAATATATCCATGTTTTGTAAAATTAATTAATAAGAAATATTTGTAATACCTTTTTCCCCATGAATATCGAAGTATCTTCCACAATTGTATGTTTTAAGATTGTCAAGTACGTGTGAAGTTATTTTTTATTGAAGTTTACGTGCCAAATTTGTGAACTCTATAAAAAAAAAAAAAGAAATATAATATTAAATATACTGTAAATGTTTATGGTTGTTGTGTGTACAAAAAAAATAACAAATCTTAAATATAATTTTATTAACGTAGTATGTGTTATTTTTATAACAAATTTAATTAAATAATCTAATAAATAGTATAATAAATTTAATAAATAATAAATGTGTGTATTTATATGTGTGCATTGTGTTTTATAAAAAAAATCGTATATTTATATTAATAATTATAATAATAATAATAATAATAATACATGTGTGTTTATGGGAGCCAATTGGAGGTTTCTCTTTTGGATTTCTAAGCAAAGAAAAAAATTTTTTTAATAAACCAATTAGCTTGAAAAAGAAGGAAAGTTCCGTCAAGGATTACGTCGCGAATAGGACTGACAAAGTTTCATACTCTTTTCTTTCATATTCCTTCTATAGATTAGATAAATAATTTTAATCTACCCGTTATTAAGATAACACAAGTAAATAAAGGAATTTTTTTAACGGTTTAATTGCATTTTTATTTTATTTATTTTTTTTTTTTTTACGAAAAAAATGAACTAAAAATTCATGTCGTTCATTGCACCGAAGTTATATATTATTCTTACTTTTATATTATGAACACAATTTGAAATCACACACAATTTGTTTTATACTTATAAAAGATTATTATTCACGTAGCTCTTTGATCCTTGATTATGATTCACAATTAATCAGATAACGTTAAACAATCATTAATAAACTCGTACATACGTATAACTTGTCATTCATATATGCACATTCTTAATTTTTTCTAACTGGTTGTGAAAAAATATTAAATGCACACGTTTTATATATACATATTTACATATATATATATAAATTTCCCTCTCTTTCTTTTCCTAATGGTAAGAATGAAAATGAGAAACGGAGGGGATAATTAGAATAAGAAAAAACAACTATTTTACATAAGAAACAAAAATGTTCTATTTTTATAAACATTTCTACTACTTTTATTATTCATCAAATATAAATCAAATTTTTACACACGACAATTTTATCGATTTATTTAATTTATTGAATTATTATTATATTCAAAATAAAAATATGTAAAAAAAACTACACTTTACTTCACATATATATATTATTATTATTATTTTATTTTATCTATTTAGAAATTTGTTATTTAAAATATGAAAAACGTATCACAGTCGGTAAAGTAGTTTTGACATTTATAAATCGATTGAACATTTTTACATGCTACAATTGATTTATGGTGGTTCGGAAAGTCGTTTCGTTTTTCTTTTGTAAAAATGAAGACAATTTTTGCTTCGAATTTAAACCTAAACCTTTCAGGTGATCATAAATAGTTGAATTTGATAAATTTAACCTTTCATCGATCTCATGTGTTACTATTTGACGATTTGCATCAATTAATGCCATTATTGCTTCAGCAAAAAACGAAACGACTTTTTGAACCACCTATATTTTATTAATAAACGTTGAATTATCAATTAGGAAATTTGTTATTTAAAATATGAGAAATGTATCCAGTCGGTAAAGTAGTTTTGACATTAATAAATCGAATTAAAATCGATTAATCATATTTCGAATGAAATTAGACGTGGATAATAAATAAACTGATGTTTATAATTTATTAGATTGTTTATAATGACGATGGATAAAAATAGAAATTTTCAGGAAAATATTCATCGTGAAAGAGTTATTTTGCAAAAGAAAGGACGTCATGTTGAAGTTACGGGAGCTTATAACAAAAGAGAACTTCGACAACTTTTATTTTCATCTACTTCGATTTCACTAACCGATGACAAAGATGTAAGTGTGTGAAGAAATTAAAGTAAAATGAAATAAAACTATTCAAATGTTAATACAATTTTATAAATGATTTTTTTTTTATTTCTTCGTGAATATAAATATTCGTATTAAAATTATGGTTAAAATGTTTTAAATTATTTTTCTACTTAACTGTCAGATATATCAATGAAATTACTTAAAATCTACGTCGGTATATTTCCACAGAATTTGACACTTTCACATTTCGATTAGATTGAATCTCTTACTTTAGGATTTCTCGATAGAGAACAGAGAGGATTTTCAAAAATGATATTAAATTGAGCCAAGTTGATCTCGACGAGATAAAAGAAGATAAAATTGTGGAAATCAGTAATGGATGTGAACAAATTTTGAAGGATCTTCTTCAGCGAGTAATGAAACATATTCAAAATAATGATGAGGGAAAATATAATGAACAAAATAATATTGTCGAGAAAGATAAGAAAAAAAGATAAAAAGAAAAATCATTGGATGAAATTTTACGTGAAAGAGGACTGAGTCATAGCCTAATCAAATCTTTGTTAACTAATGGATTTACCGACGAATATATCAGGTTTGTATATATAAACAAACAAATTATTATTTTGAAATAATTCTTGTTATATATAGATAAATAATATTTTAACATGAACAACCAAATTGAATTATTTTCAACGTTTGACATACACACATCGTGTAAATTATAATAATACAAAGTCAAAAATTGTTTTTCAGACTTTTGAAAGCTTTGGGTTACCTCGAAAATGACGTAGAACAATTGAAATTAATTTGGCAAAAACAATTTCATGATTCAACAACAAATTCTATAAAATCCGATGATATTTGTGTTTCTTCCAAATCTTCAATGTCCGAATATTATTTTTCACCTGACGGTCATTATTTAAAATATTTTTTTAGCGATGCTTTAATACGTGCCCTTCCAGAAATTGCTATGAAAAAACCCTATGATCCAATTGAGTATCTTGGATATTGGTTGCTTCATTTAAAGGTTTGTTTATATTTGCAAAATTAATTATTTCAATTTGTTATTATTTTATATCCAAATTATATTTTTAATTATATCAAGTGTTTCATTTTAAACAACATGATCAAATATTTTCTATTATGTGTTACATGTTACAATAATTTTTCTATTATTTCTTTATACATGTGAAATATAAAAATATATTTTATAAAATATTATTATATTATATAAATATTATTAATTATACAATATTATATAATATTATATATATATATTAATATTATATTATATAAAAATTATTTCACATAGATATGCGAGGAACGAAGAAACAAACAAAAAGAATTCGAAATGGAATTGATGATAAAAAGGGAAAAATACAAAATGATGGTTAGTGAATAATGATTTAATTTATTAATAATAAGAATAAACAATAAGTACAATTTTTTTTTATAAAATATTTTTCTTTCTAAAAGATAATGGAGGATCGAGAAACCAAGAGAATGGAAAGTAGAGATGAAGAAGAAGAAAAAGAATTGACCGAAGATTGGAACTTCATAAATTATGAGATTATTTAATATCGTCTGATAAAAATCAAACAAAAAAACGCATACACATATGGCAATTATACATTTTTATCCGAAAATAAATTTTTTATAATTGAAAAACCTCACACAGTTTTAGCATTTGTGCGTAATAAAATGAATATCCAAATGAAAATGATATTACAATTAATATTTATTAGGAGTTCCGTAATGTTTAAACAAATGTACTGTTGTTTAAATAATTATGAGACAATCGAAAGTATAAATTATTTTACCTGTACAGAAGAAGACAAAATGTTTCGATGTTTATACGTGACTGTAAAAAAATAACACTGATTCTTATAATATGTTTCTCTTTTTTGTCTTGAATTACTATTCATACATTAATTGAAAATAAAAATAATAAATGAAAGACAAGAAATATTAGAATAAATTAATTGTTATTATTATTAAAATCTATTTTACACGTAATAATGCTAGTAGCATAAAATATTGAAAAATATTGAATACATGTGTATTTAATATTAAAAAGACATTAAATCTCTTTTTTTAGTAGCACAAAATATTGAAAAATATTGAATGCATGTGTATTTGATATTAAAAAAACATTAAATCTCTTTTTAATATTAAATACACATGTATTCAATATTTTTCAATATTTTGTGCTACTAGAGAATCGTCGAAATTAAATTATTTTATATAAATAAAAGAAAAGTCATTCACATTTTCTCTTTATCTTTCTTTTTTTTTTTTTTTTTTTTTATATAATAACGATTCTTCTTTATTTTCATCTTTATTTTTTAAAGATCACGTCAATTAATATAATATTATATAATAAAACATTTAAAAAAAAAATATTAATAACTAAAGATTTAAATATAAATTATTTTTAAAATGATGCGAGATGTGTAAAACGCTAAGATTTATGTGATAATATTAATTTTTTCTTTTTTATATAGCATGAAAATGAAATGATTTAATGCTGTAAAATATTTTTTAGTATCGTGTAACATCTAAGAAAAAAAAAAAAAAAAAAAAAGAAAAGAATTATCTTAAAATTTAAACATATTAAAATTATTTCAAAATTAATTAAATTACAAATTTATTCACAAAAATGTTAAAAAGGAAAAATAATAATATTTACATTTATATATTTCATTTTATTTAAATTTATAAAAATATATTCCTAAATTTCTCTGTGATTATATTTTTTGATACTCTATAAATTTGTAAAAAAAAAAAAAAAAAAAAAACCAGTTATCAGTCAACAGATAGTTTTTTTTCCTTTTTAATTATTTTTCTTTTTTGTCAATAAAAATGTGCTTAAATGTGATGTATATGTATATATGTGTGTGTGTGTGTATGTATGTATGTATGCAAGTGCGAGGTGTTACAATAATACAAAAAATGCAATCTCATTTTTACAATGAGATCATACGAGTTTGTCTTCTAAACAAAAAATAACATAAACGAATTGTTTTAATTGCGAGCAATTACGTTTTTCACGTTTTTTTCTCATCATTTCTTTATATTCCTTCCAATTGGCCAATTCTTGAATATTTTTTGGGCCCCATTCGGTCGACGGACTGAAAGATTTTGTGAACATCTGAAATCAATGAATTTGTAGTATAATTTCATGTTTATTTATTATTTGAATTTGTTATTTTTTTTTCTTTTTTCATTTATGATAACATAATAAAATAATAATTTAAATTGTATATACTTCTAGAATGCCCAAATGTCGTTTGCACATCATCGTATAAATCAACCAAAATGGTAATTGTATTATCCCAAATGAAAACAGTATCCATCCAGCAGCTAAAATTAATAATAAATTTTATATAAATTTATAATAAATAATAATATATTAATATTAATTAAATTTATTATACAATTTTATTATAAATTATTTTCTAAATAAAAATATAATGCAGTATATATATATATATATATATTTAAAGTAAATATAATTATTAGCAAAATAATCAGATCAATGTTATCATCAAGCAGCTAAAATTAATAATAAATTGTATATAAATTTATAATAAATAATAATATATATTAAATTTAATATACAATTTTATTATACACTATTTTATAAATAAAAATATAACTCAACATATATGTTTAATGTAAATATAATTATTTATGAAATGTGTGTGTTTGTATGTGTGATCAGATCTTAAACTACTCTACTTTTTGTGATGATGAACACAATAAAGAATAATAATAATAATAATAATATTAATAATATACCATATGCACTTGGAGGATAATAGACACCAGTATAAGTGAGTGGTGTTAGTTCAACAATAGTATAAATTAAAATAATTGCAAGAAGAATTGGTGTGATAAAACCCCAACAAATTCTCCAATAAATCGAAGGCCTTCTCTTCAACATGTATTCAACGTCGTCTAAGAAATTTTCTAATCCGTAAACCCAAAATATTCCAGTAACTTCAAGTGTAGCCAATACGAACACGATGAAGGAACCAGCGTAATAATCAACTAGACCTAATATAAATTGACCACCCTATAAATAATTAACATTTCTTTTTCTCAATTACATTTATCAACTTATCAAAAAGTTATATATTAATATACTAAATATTATTAATAAAATAATATTATATAAATTAATAAAAATTTTATTAATTTGTTAATAATATTGTAATAAATTAATTAAATAATTTTAATTAATATTATGATAAATAATAATTTTATATTATTACATTTAATAAATATAATAATTTTTAAATTATAAAAATAATATTAATTAATATTAATTAATATAAATTAATTAAATGAATAAAAATTATTAATATAATACTACTGTTTTATAATTATAAATACAAAATATCTATATATAAAAAAATAAATAAAAAATATCTATATTATAATTAGATATATATATATATAATTCTAATAATAGATAAAAAATAAAATTTTACTAACCGGCGTGCAATAAACAATACCACATAAAAATCCAATGACAGATGTACTAAGTACAATATACCAATGCGTACAACTTGGAAATTGATCACTGATAATAGTGACTATTCCACCAACAAGAGCAATGGCACTCCCAATTCCAAGAACAAAGAGCATTAGAAAGAATAACACAGAAAACAACTGTAACAGATAATAAATTACGTTGATTAGAAATCTATGATATAAATTTAAATTATGATCGTATCGATGGATAGATTTTTTATTATTGTCATAATTTAATTAATATTTCGTATATACGTAATATTTTATTAGTTAATAATTCAATGATTTGTATTTGACGAATAAGATGATAAATATTCAATCATGTGAAACGATATAATTTTAAATTAGAAAGGAATTCACGATATTTAATCATCTTGTATACCTTGAAAAAATACGAAGGACGAATATCTCATAAATGACGAATCAATACAATTCTTTCTTCTCTTTTGTAACTTATGAATTATTTGAAAATACATCATTTTTATGAATTTAATAAAAAAATCTATCGAATCGTGTATCGTGATTTATAAAACTTTCTCACATTTGGCAATATTGTAAATTTAGCGATAGCGTCTGGGTAAGAAACAAAGGCCAAACCTGTCCCACCTCGGACAACATTGCTGATATCATCGGTGCCAAGTTCATGAGCGAGATTACCAAGTATACCAAAAATAGTTAAACCTGCCATGAGACTGGTAAAAGTGTCTAAAGTAGTCACGACCATAACGTCTCTAAAATTGAAAAAGATTATGGTCAACATTCCTTTCTGGATTATTTCGCGATTCGAATCAGTGACAGATATAAACGGGATTTCAGTTATTGGTTGAACAATTAATAATAAATAAAGAAAAATTAAACAGCACATTTGTTCTACTTATTTTTAATATTTAAATTTGTTCAATTATTATGTTAAAATATTTTTTTAAAAAATTGTAAATACTTTTACATATTCCAATAATCGAATTACATTTATTTAAATTTTATAATACTCGTAATCATTGAACAGCCTTTTAAAGATTGTATAATAATAAATAAATAAAAATACCTGTAAATATTGTGTCTGAAATCGTTGTAAGATGAATACATGACAACACCACCGAAACAAACAGACAATGAAAAGAAACATTGTGTCACAGCAGCGTACCAAACTTTTGGATCGAACAATTTGTCCCATTGTGGTTGAATGAAGAAGATAATACCATTGCTAGCTCCTTCCAAGGTAACTGCTCTAATCAGTAATGCTATCATAATCACGTAAGGAAATATAGCTAAGAAGTATGCAGCTTTTCCTTGACTTTTAACACCACGTGCAAGAACAGCAAAGATGCTGCACCAGGCAACAAAAAGGCAAAGAGTTAATTTCCAATTAGGTAAACCCAAACCATTGTCAATGTTTGGTATCTCTTTCAATACTGTTTTTCTGTATTAACAAACAATGTTTAATATTTTAATTATATTATTTATAATATTCTATTATATTAAATATAAGATGTGTTTGAATAATATTTAAGTCTTATTTAACTGTTGGATTAACATATAATATTATATATATTATATAATTTTATTAAATATATTTATATAATAATAATAATAATAAATATATATATTAGAATAAAACAATTATTATTATTATTTTTTTTTGCAAAATTAAATGACCATGGAATAATATAATATTAACGAGATTTGTTAAAAATGATTTTCTAAACACATTGTTAACCATGTCGAACAAATATGATGATAATAATTGACGTTATTAACTGTCATGATTTTTATCGAGATATAACCCCTTTTTTTTATACATTACGTCATAAAATGCATTTAAAGATTTATAATTTGATAGCATCTCGAGGACGTACTTACATGAGATATCAACGGGACACCTTCTATTAAACTTTAATAAGTCGTTTTAAGCTGGTATAAGTAAGCAAGATAAAATCTTTCGTGTCAGGCATATTTAATATCTGCACATATATCCATATAAATGAAATCTACTAATACATTCGCGGTAACAAGATATTTGTGTCCTGTAAAATCAGATCTCGAAGTGTCATAACTTTTGCATAAATCATCTGGTTTTTTGTTTTTTCTTTTTTATTTTCTGTTTGTTGATTCCTTAACCCCCCCCCCCACACACACACACCACACCACCAAGATATTTATCATCTTTTTCTCATTTTTATTCTTAACGTTCGTTAACAATATGATTTTATCTTTACTGTTAGCAAGTAAAATAGCTACTCACTTGAAATACAATTCAGCTGAACTTCTCAAGTGCGTACCATTACGAATTGTTGAATTTTCGGCTTTGATGGAATTAACACAATTTTCTCCCCATTCGTGAACACACGTTGACCAAGGAAGTTGGGGTTGAAAGCTACCAATCAGATAATATAAGGTCATTGATATCAAGGCACAATAGTATGTACCAACTGCTACCATTGAAAACATTTGAGCCCAGCCAACACCACGGAATGCTGGAACTGTTGTTAATATATATTTAAAAAAAAAAAAAAAGACAAGAAATATGTTAAAATATTGTTCTTTTTTTAAAACTTTAATTAACCCTTAAAATGCTGAATACTTTTAAATAAAATGTTTTTTAGGAACGAAATAATTTATTATTAACTAAATAATAATAATAATAAATTATATACTTAATAATTAAAATTTTTGTTTCTATGAATATAATTTAATTAATTAATATTAATATTACATTATTTTACATTTGTAATGTTTAAATAATATTATTTATTAAGTAAATATTAGTTATTAAGTAATATTGAAATAAATTTACATTTATTAACAAAACACGTATATATGCGTCGATAAATCACTCTGGTAATTTTTACCAAACGCATATATGCGTCTATAGCACTCTAAGGGTTACAAAATTAGAAAAATTAAAGGAATTTATTAATATTCATACCTGCTGACCACATTTTAACTGAAGATCTACTGGTGAATTGGCCCAATATCATTTCCAAATAATAAAATGGTTTTCCAACGACGAATAGAACGATTATATAGGGTATTAGAAATACACCACCGCCATTTTCATATGCAGTGAATGGAAATCTCCAAACATTACCGAGACCAATCGACATTGCGATGCAAGACATGAGAAATTCAATACTGTTACCCCATGTTGCTCTTTCTACAGTTTTTTCTACTACCGTCTATAGAAATTATAAATTTTTTTTTTATTATAAAACATCATCGTAATTTAAAAAGAAAAAATCATTTGCTTAATTATAACGACAAATGAACAGAAAATAAAAACAAAAGTAGTACATATTTACCAATTCTTCCATAGCAAGTGTTGTTTGGGTAATTTTTCTATTATCATCAACGCCATAATTAATGTTAAAATTATCGTTGTTCTAAAAAATATATATATATATATATATATTACAAAAAGGTGTCAAATATTATTTGCATATTATAATAATAATACTAATATTAATTTTTTATATAATAATATATAAAATAATAAAAAAAAATAATAATAAGTTTAAAATAATATAAAATATATATATATAATATTATAATAATATATAATAAATATCAAATATATATAATATATAAAAGAAAAAATAATAATAATATTCAAATAATATTCAAAAAAAAATATTCATATGATATTCTTTCGAATATTATATGAATATTCATATATATTATAAATATATATGAGATAAAATATATGTAAGATTCATGGAAAAAACTCGAACTGGACTGACTACTACTGTACCGGGGACTCGAGCCGCGAGATATCTCGTTTTGTCAAACGACTGCTCTCTTAACCAATTGAGCTATAGGGGCCCAACAACAATCTATCTTCTACGAATGCTTAATATATTTTGCACGGAGACGCTCGTCCCACGTATAAAATAATATATTATTATATATATTTTATATATTATATTATATTATATATATTATTTTTGTAAATATTGTATAAATATTTATTTTTGAATATTGTATGAATATTATTTTATATTAAAATTATATTCAAAATATAGGATAATTATAATATAAATATAATATATAATATAATATGATATATATAATTATTATTATTATTATTATTATTATTATTGTTATTATTATTATATAATTCAAATGTGAAAACATACCTTTTCGATTTGTGTCGAATTTTTAAGATTAACATTTGACTGGACATTAGATATGCCATCGTCACCAACAAATGCAGCATTGTGTTTACCTGCCTAGAATAAATTCAAAAAAAAAATAATAATAAATAAATTTACATAAAAAAAAAAAAATACTATTCTTCATTTAATACTCTTATTAAAATTGTTGAAACAAATTGAATAAAACAATGTGAGATCTGTTGTGAAAGAAAAAAAAAATTAATTCAATTTCATAAGATTACTACCAATTGTGTGTATAACAATTCGATTGTTTTCTCAATATAATTTATCATTATGATTATTATTAATTTTTTTTTTTTTTTATTTGTTATATTGTTATCACGATCGTGTCATGTCGCAGCCAATTAAATCTAATAATGAAAAAGAAATAAACCACAAAGGTCGTCGATCTTCGAGTAATAGAAGAAAATCTACGCATTCTTAGATCTTCAAGGACACTTTCTAAACATCCAACTTGAACGTCACTCTCCACTAACTATTAGGTAAATTCTATTGCGAATTCAGCATGTATAATAATATTAAATGTGAAAAAAAAAAGTTGTTCAACGTTAGCAAAAAGAAAAGGAAACGATAATGGACCAGCCCATTGGGAATTACCAACGTTTAAATAAAAAAAAAAAAAAAAAATCTCTAGGAAAATACCATTCGATTAAACGACTCTAATCCACCATAATTTTACTATCACATGCACGCAACATATTCGCATAATCGCGCATTGCATGAACGATGATTGTAGTAATCTATCATTTTTATGTTTTCTATGGAAAAAAACCCATATTTTACTATATACAGTTTATGGGAAACAATAAATCTGTCTACCTTTTGAATGTTTCACTTTCATTTTTACTATTAACTTTACGGAAATTCTTTTGCCAATGGAAAAAGATAGATGACCATGAAATTTTCCATAAACTACAACTCTACGCACACACAAAATTAACATCACAAATATTTCTTCCTTTTGTGTCATTCAAGTTTTGTACATAACATTTTTTTTTCGTGTTATTACAAATAACGGATATATATATATATATATATATATATATATATTCAAGGTGGACGAAGTAATTATCTTTAAATGTAAATGTCTCAAGAATAAATAAGATATGTTAATGTAGATTATTTTTATACATTTTTTTTCATTCTTCACGAGAATATATAGTTACGTTTAAAAAAAAAAAGTAACCTTGAAATCTCTTACGAAAATGATCTTGAAAAAATATTTCTTCAATCATTAGATTTTTCACATTTCGTTCCTGCATTGGTGCAATTTTGCTTCATTTTCATGTTTTTCAATACGATTATAGACAAAGAAAATTAAATTATATAAAATTTAATATTAAAAATTAATATCACATTAGTCACATAATATTATTAATGTATTTTTAAATTGGTGAAAATAAATAATGATAAAAGAGAAAAAGAGAGAGAGAGAAAGAGAGAGAGAGAAAAAAATGATATGTCGGAAGTGAAAGTTTATTTAAAGTGAATTTCTTCTGTAACAATAAAGAAAAACAAAGAATTGAATAAATACAAATTGTATAATATATAATAAATATAATAATAATAATAATAATAATAATAATATTATTATTATTATTATTATATTTTATTTTAATATTAATTTAATTTATATTAATATTTTAAATTAATTATTTTTATTAAATTATTATTTATTTATTAAATTAATTATTATTAAGATAATATTATTATTATTTTATTTATTTAAATTGTTGCACATGAACTAATCTGTGTCAACTATTTTGAATCATCTAATTTATCAAAATCTTCTTTGAATAAAATCTTTCGGGGTTCAAAAGAAATGGAGATTGTTTTCACAATTAATTTCTTTTTCTTATCTTCAATGTTGAATATTCCTAATTGATTTGTTCCTTTGATATTCATTCCTTCTTCCTACAACTAATCTCTAATCTCAACAAATCCCTATGATAAAATCATTTTTAACCGGTTTAATAATACCACAATCATTTCTAATCTACCAACGTTTCTAATTTGATGACCTTACAGATTTCCGGATTATTTTTCTTTTCTATTTTTTTTTTTTTTTTTTTTTTTTTATATATTTTCTCTATTTCTTCTAAATTTTTTTACTTAGATTTTGTTCTCAAGAATATAAACCTGTAATTAATTTATTTGCCATACTTAATTTTGATGATTAATCGTGAAATCACGTTAACGAGTTTTTACAGTATGACAAATAAAAGTAAAATGTTGAATCTTTGAGATTATTCCTTTCACTATTTGTACGTAACTCAACTCTTATCGAAGTGGACATCACAGACTTAAGTAACTCTCACGTACACATAATTACGGGATGTTCAACACACCTAACAGACATAACTATTTTAATTATACATGGTGACCCCAAACGTTCACAGTAAACTACTTATCTGAAATACTGCGAAACTTACTGTAATTATTTTTTTGTTATTTCATTTAAATATAATTCTCAACAACTTGTTTTGTTATATATATATTTTTTTTTTGCTATAAGTGCATTCTCTTTATCTGATATTAATAATAATTTTGTTGAAACAACACTGATGTCGATTGTATTATTTAAAAGACATTTTGTCACATGTAATTTATGAAAAGAATTTTTGTCTACAATTAAATTTTGTAATAAAATTTAATCGAAACGTTTGTGATCACCTTGTATAAGCTTGTAAACTATTTTGCGGTATAATTTACTGTGCGCATGTGTCATTTGAAAGAAATGAATCAATTTAAATCGACATTGAACAGATTTAATCGAACATTGGAAATGTTTCATTGAATTATTATAGAAAACAATCAAAATTGTGTAATACTGAAACGTTCATTACCTAAAAATAGACGAGAAAGCGAGAAATCAAGAACAATCTCACTTTCCTCTTTAAACCAACCACGGTTTTTAAGACTCTTAAAAAGAAATAAGAAAAGAAAAAATAAAAAAAAAAAAAAAACAAGAGACTTAAATAAAAGAAAAAATATTAAGGGGAACAAAAAGTAGATCGTTCCTGTGAAAGTCTTTTTTTCTTTTTTAATATACGAAAGTTATCAATCTGGTTTGTTTAAAAAATGTTTAAAAAGAAATCTAGATTTCAAAGAAACCTGACTGTCGTGTTCTTTACAAAACTATTGAATTAAAACAAATAAAAAAATAAAAATAAAAAAAATTAATTAAAAAACGTGCTCCATATTTCTTCAATTTTTCTAATCTTCACATCTCCTGCCATTTTTGTTTTTTAATACAAAATGTTACAAAATATTATAATTATATTAATTTACAGATAAAATATTAACCGTTTGAGTGCGGCGAAGCAATTTTGCCAAAACTGCGGATAATTGTCTGAGTAAATAATTAACTAGACTGCAATTTACTTCAAGTATTATTGATACTATAGAGAAGGTATGGTTAGCAAGCAAAAATGCAACAAAAAGACTACCAAAAAGTAAAAATTTTTGTTTTAGAAAAATTGCCTGGACGAAACATGCGACAGTGTGAGATTTGCAATAAAAAAAGAAAAATGGAAATAGAATTAAACGAATGCAACTTAATTTGCGCTGTATGTAAAAAAGGAATTCATAGAATTTGTGCAGCAAAACACTCATGTAATAAGTGAGAATAAGAAACATTTTTGTTGTCAACAACAATTACTTTTTTTTATAATAATTAGAGTTAATTATAACCATTTTTATTATTTTCCCCAAAAAAAAATAACTAAGAATTTCATTCCGCAATTTTAGCAAATGGATAAAACAATTCTTTCACACTCAAACGGTTAATTATTTCATAATTAATTTATTTATAATAAATATATTATAATTAATATGATTAATATAGATAATATATAATAATATATAATTATGTATATAATATATAAATTATTACATATAATTATATCCTATTGATCTCCTACATTTTTTTTTAATTCAAAATGTTACAAAATATTATAATTATATTATTTTAAAGATAAAATATTAATTTAAAAAAAATTAATAATACATAATATATATATAGACACTTATATGTGTATCTGTACTCGAGAACTCCTATTATTATTATTATTATTATTAAAATCGTTAGTATGATAGATCGTATTTAACGTTATGTTTACTTAGTAAATCTAACAAAAAATTACCTTTCCATATTCGTATAAAGTTTGGTGTACGATATTAATAAATCAACTGTTAAAATAATTAATATTCACATCATTTGAAATAAATGTTCAATTTTTGTACTGTAAATTATTAATTTTTTGATCATTTCTATTTAACTTTGTTAATGAATATTTGTCAAAGTGGTAACATACTTTCTTTTTATTTCTATATTTAAATATTTATCTTATAATTAAATCAACACGTTCCATATTTAATATTAAATTTACTTAATACGTATTAATATTTAATATAAACGCGCGTGTATGTATACAATTTCTATTTTTATTATCATTGTTATTATTATTATTATTATTATTATTATTATTATTATCCTTCGGAATATTAATGTGTGTATGGACCAATCATAAGATATAATAAAGTTTCATTTAACTTTTTGCCTAAATTTGTTTGTCATTTCAACATTGCAAAACAACAAGTCCCAAAAGAAATATTAATAAGTGATATATTATTCATAAAAATAAATTTAAAAAACCTCTCTTTTGCTCAACCATGTTGGTAATCATTTTTTACGTAAGATATTAATCGTGATAATAATAATTATTATTATTATTATAATATAATAATGCAAAATATAACAAGAGAAAAAAATATGTTTTGATGAGACGTCTCTATGAATAAACATTTCTTCCTTTTAAAGTTTTGTTCTTTTGCTTCTTCTTATTCTTCTTCTTCTGTCTCTATCAAGATAGACATAACAACGAGAACGTGAATGTTATTTCTGAATGAACGAGGAACGTGATCAATCGATCGACCATAATGCTCATTTTTTGTATATCGTTCAAAACAAATGTAACAATTACCATTAAATCAAATATTCACAAACATAATGATGGAATGTATAATCCATTTTTATATATATATATACTACAATTTTCTAATTAATCGATTGAAAATTTTCTGTCATCTTTCTTTTCTGACAATAAGATAACATTAGAAAATATTAATGAAAAATAAGTGGATCTAAAATTTAATTTTTTTCTTTTTTTATTATTGAAAATTTATCTTTAAATATTTTACATTAATTATTTATAAATAATTTTATTTTATTATACGTATAAATAATTAGATATATATATATATATGCAATTTTAATTCATAAGAAACACAATTTTTTTTCATTGACAATTAAAAATAAAATGAAATCTATGATTTTGTATTAATTATATTTGTTATTAAAAATAATTCATTTGTGTGTTATTTGTACAATTACACTTTTTCAATTGATTATAAAATAAATTTCATAAATTCTATATTAAAAAGAAAATATATATATATATATATAAACAATAAAATATAATATAAAAGATATAAACCAAATCAAAATGTAACATTGAATAAACATAAAATAATCAATTAAAAATGAAAGTAATAATTTTGTAAAATATACCAAATGTCTCTTACCTTTCCCATTTTTGTCTTCCCCAAAAAAAAGAAATAAAATCAATAAATAATAACGACGTATCCTTGTTAAATTAATTCGAACGAAAAAAAAAACAAACAAACAAACGAATAAAAAAAAATAAACCAAAATGACCGATGGCGGGGGAAAAAAATTATACAAAAATGGTCGTCCTTGGAACGTATAGAAAAAAAAAATGAAAAAAAATATTTAAAAAGAAGATTTCGTAAACACCTGGGTTTTATAGTTTTTTTTTCTTTTTTTTTTTAAACTTGTTTCAACATTTTAACATCCGTATATTCACACGTTTCACTTACGTGAGTAGATATTACCTACTTGAGTTCGGAACAACCACTGACTGTTTTACGATCGTACTTACAGACCTGTTACGATGGTTCTCTTTCAGAAAAGTAGTAGGGATAACTGAACTATCACCACAATCGGGTACAACGAATCAAAACTCGATCGAGAAGGGGAAACTGTGAATCTCATGTGAAACTGGTATCATTACATATAACTTTAAACGTGTTATGGATCATTTCTTATTGTGAGATCAATTTATTGACACAAAATTGCAAAATAATTATCCAACTTATTGCGTAACATTTATTATACTTAGAAGAAAAAAATTGACATGAATGCATAAAAAAAATTGTTAAATTAGTATCTACGTAAATTATTTATTTATCAAATGTTTTTATCATTTATTAAATGATTTTATTCAATTTTATGACAGGGAGAAAATAATTTTTTAATTTTGATCATAAATTTTTAATTAATGCAAGGAATTATTCAACTTAATGTTTAAAAGAATCTGGACGGTCCCTCATACCACTCGAAAAAATGTGTACATTATGAAATATAATTCAGAAAATTATTTCAGGAATATTTGAAAAAAGTATTTCCAAAAAAAAAAAAAGAAAAAAAAAGTTTTCTTTGGTTCACCATAAATTCCCGGATAATAGGACCAAAAAAAAAAAGGCTTACGTTATGTTGTAATATCGACACTACTTAGGAATAAGTTAGTTTTTTTTGTTTCTTTTTTTCTTCTTTTTAGATAGAAAATGACGGTGGTACAGGTGTGACCAGGTAAGCGCATTTTGTACGGGGAATTTCTACGAATATTAAATCAGCTCCGTTATTTTTTAATGAATAATATTTTTGTCAAAAGTTTAATTAAGATACCTTGAAATATTTTACACCGTATATTCAAAAATAGAAAATATTTTTGAGTTTATAGAGTTGTTTTTTTTTTTTTTGTAGAATATACCCATTTTTCTAGGGAATCTAAATGACCAAAATTCCTAAAAGTCAATGAAATTGTTGTTAGTTTATTTAATTTTTTGATATTCCTTTTAAACTCTCTGGTATGCCAATTATTTCGTGACTCGTCGTAGTATGCACTTAGATTATTCAACTCTAAGAGAAACAGGTTGACCGACCGATAAAAAAAAGGAATCTGATAGCTCCATGTTAGTCTTATTATAAAAAAAAAAAAAAAAAAAAAAAAAAAACTCTAGAACTTGAATAGTTTATATAAAATTGACGATGTGTGTACAATGTATTATTTATCGATATATTATAGATACATAAAATAATAATTTTGCGATATAACAACAAATATTAGCTCTTAAAAAGTCTGGAAAAAGAATAATTTATTATTAAAAATTATTATGGAAATAATAAAATACAATTATTCGTAAATAATCAATAAATTTTATAAATAATTAACACAACAATTTCCTACTCACTTTTCCAATAAAAATTGTTGTTTATGATAATAATTTAAAAAATATTTATATACGTTATGTTACATAAATGATTAATTATTTATAAACATAATAGTTAAATATTTATTTTTTATAATTTTATTTTAAAAAGAATAATAATTTATAATAATATAATAAAGTACAAGTGAAACGATCGGGATGATCATTATATCCAGACTGAAAGAACGGAAATTATGTGAAAATGTTGTTTCTTTTATTTGTAGCCAATCATATCAATGAGCCGGTATAAACAGAGATGACTGGTCCAACATCAGTGGACTTCTGAGAAAAATTTGTCGGAACCGTAAACGGTTCCAGTCCTTGGGGCAAAACATTCTTTAGGCGAAGAGCTAGGGGAATACCTTCGAACTTGGGTTGCATTCTAATTGGTCAAAGTTTTCTTAGTGGCGAAAGGGGACATAACAGAAAACGAGAGAAAAAAACATTACACGTGATACTCATTAAAAATTTCTAATCCAATAATAAAAATAAATATAAATCAAAATTAAAATCATACTTTTTACAATATTCATTGCAAAATAATGTAATTAAATAATACTAACGTAACACAAACAAAATTCTATTATATATATATATTCATACAATTACAATAACAATAAAATTGTATAATTTCGAATAATATTTTTAACAATATTTTTCATTTTTATTTTGTCCTCTTATCTATATAATAAACGAATAAATAAAAATCAATAATACATTTACAAAATATAATTAAATAATAAACGCGTAACGCAAACAAAATTCTATTATATAAATTCATACAATTACAATAACAATAAAATTGTATAATTTCGAATAACATTTTCAACAATATTTTTCATTTTTATTTTTTCTTCCTATCTAATGCAATCAAGATCACTTATAATAATTTCGTTATATAAGAAGAAATAAATTCAAATGATATAATAGACATGTTTTTAAAAATTAAATGTAAAAATAAAGAATATAAAGAGATGTAAATGTATAAGAAAAGTAAAAGACAATATCTCCGTAAGAGTGACTTCAATGACAGCATAAAACATGTTGCAGTTTATTCGTAGTCAAAATGACGATGATCAAGTGGCATGATCGACCTCGAAGAGACACATTGAAGGGATGAGAGAGTATTTACGCGGGTGAAAGTAAACCAGTGAACCGGCCATATCTGACTGGAACTAGTTTAATCTATAGCTCATGAAACAAAACCGTATTCACATGAATCTAACATATATGTGCATATAAAAACATATATATATATATATATATATATATTTGTATATTTAATACATTATACATTTATATTTATATATGTATGTGTGTACATTGTGAAATTATGTCCATTAATTATTTAACCTACACATAAAACATTCACAAATACATACATACATTTATACATAAAAAAAGAAGTATTCAATTTCAAAGATTATTATCAATGAATCATCGATCTTTCAACAATTTATTATAAGGTGAAAATATACAGACGTAATTATTAAGACAATTAAAGTTTACTTATAAGACAAATATTAATTTAGATAATGGATTTATTACCTGAAACAATTTCTTTTAAACACAACAACGAAAATATTTTTTTTTCTATTTTTTTTTTGTTTTTTTTTTCAGAATGCACACAATCATATAATATATGCATTATCTTAAGGTTGATAATAAACAAGATAACACAATTACGTAACATTTGGTCCTAATAGATTCTTATTTGATATAAACCCATGCAAGTCTTATCGGTTTTATTACATTGATGAATTAACTGTTAAATGATTTTTGTTTAGTCTGCAAAAAAAAAAGCCACGAGCAAATTTTATGAGAAATACCATAAGTAAACAATTCTTAACGATAAAATGAGAATAATCGTGTAACCAAAACACGTGGGGGTATAGAAGAATTTTATTTACCGTAACTGACAGTTTTAATATATATATATACGTTTGTTTTATCTATTTAAATGTATGTATATGTATGTGTATATAAATAATATGTCAGTTTATTTCGTCAAACCGGAATACAGTTTTATCAGTTGCACTTGATCTTTCCTGATTTATTTACGCTTGGTTGACTGAATAACTATGAACTGAAACTTCCAAATCTTTTTTTTTGTTTTTTTTTCTTTTCTATGGCTGTTTACAGGAAGTACGAAAGTACATTTGATCATACTTCAAATACGCCATTATTAAAAATGTTTCAAGACTAAAACCGACATAAAAAAAGAAACATTATTTATATAAATTATTTATTCGATTTTTAATTTGAAACAAAAAAAAAAAAGAATAAAAAATTCTATAATACGTAATTTTGGTATTGTTTGCGTTTCATAAATTATTTGAAATATATAACTTCCTATCTCTCTTTTGATATTAGGATACCTGTTTCTGCAGTTTCCGGTTGTCCTTTTATACAAGAAAATAATCCATAAATAATCAAATAAATAAACAAAAAAAATTGATGCGAAGATAATGTTTATCTATAAAATACAATAAAGTATCTTTGCTTTATATTAATTTATTCTAAAAATAGAAAATTACGTAAATAAATAAAGTATATCATACCTGTCTCTCTCTCTCTCTCTCTCTCTCTGTAAATCAAATATTGCAAGTCATACGTCAATAATATGTTATTCGTCAAATAACATGATACGCGAGACGTAACATTGAAGGCAGATAATAAGCTACAACTTTTTAATCATAAATGCGCAAATCATTATAATATTTGTGGATTATATTTAGAGAGATTAAGAAAGAAAGATAGAGAGAGAGAGAGCAAAAAAAAAACCAAATACGAGTGGTACATTTAAACTTGTATCTATATTTACTAAATATATATATGTCTGAGTATATATGCGAAAGGGAATTCCAGATGCGTCATGAATTTTAAAACAAGTGTGTATAGACTGTATCTGAAAAGCCATAAAATTGGTTAGAGCTGAGACTGAAAGTAAGATTACACGATTTTTTTTTTTTAATTTTATGCATTCCTTTTTTATATGTGATATCTACTTTACTGAGATATCAGGCCTTTTTGTTAAAAAACAACTCATAAATGTTATTCAAAATTGCTGCTATAGGTACAAAATTTTTTATTAGTCATTTTATTTATTAAAAGTTTAGTAAAAATATTCTTTTTTTTTATTTAAAAAAAAAAAAAGAGAAGAATTTTTTTCATTTTTCAGCTTTTTTATTAATAATTTTTTTGCAATTGTTCAAACAGATTTTAGATAGATAGATATCTATTTAATTTATACCCTATAATAATATTGATAGTGTTAATATTATGAAAATAAAAGATAAATTATTCAATGATTTTAAAAGTAAATATTCAGTAGATAAAATATTATCATTAAGTGAGTCATAATCGATCACATGTAAAAACCATGGCAACGGAATACGAAACAAATAGAAAGCCTTTTATTCATTCGACAATACATGAGTATAGTGTTTCGTCAAAGTTTTTATAATAGTAGTGTTTAAATTATGATAATTATAAGTAATAATATAATTATTAATGACAATTAAAGTAATTTCTACTCTTTAACAATCGTTATCAAAAAACAATGGACATCAAGGACAGTAGCGAAGAAGAGGACGAAGAAACGCGAGATATCTCGCCCTTCAGTAAATTTGACGAAAGCATCGAAGTTCGTAATGCAGAAGAAATTAAAAGTCCAGTTAATTATCCAAGGCCACCGAGTTCAAGAAGAGGTCGAAGAAATTTTACGAATGACGTTCCTGATATTTTGGAGGTTAACTCACCCCGAGAAAGGCGCGAATTTCGAAGGTAACACCTAACTTATAATACTTGAAAAATTCAATATTTAAAATATATAATTATCAAAATCTGATTTTAATTAAAGGTACCCTGATCAAGAGAGATTTAGTAAATCATTAGTGATCGGTAGCGATCCATCAGATAGTGAAGAAACAGATGATGATGATATCCAAGGATCAAGTATTTCCAAACAAATGGAAATGTATGATCCAAAGGAATTCGAAGATCTCAACGTATCAACCGAATTGAAGGAACTCTTTCAGAATATTTCTAGGTTAGAATTTATTCTTTAAACTATAAAAAAAAAAAGATATTTTTTCTAATAGTAAAATAAGAATTAAAAACATTTTTCTTTACTAAACACGATCAGGTATACGCCACAAAAGATAGAATTGAATTATAAATTGGTGCCATTTATTCCCGATTATATACCAGCAGTCGGTGATATAGATGCCTTCATAAAAATCCCTAGACCAGACGGTGTTGAGGATAAAATAGGTCTGGCTGTATTAGACGAACCATGCACGGAACAATCCGACCCAGCTGTATTACATTTACAATTAAGAACCCATTGCAAAAGTGCTAGTGCACCTAGGCAAGCAGTGATAAAAAGAGTCGAAGATGCGGAAAAAAATGTTAAGGCTATAGAGAAATGGATCGAAGATATGAATCAACTTCATCGAAGTAAACATCCGCCTGCTGTACAGTTGACTAAAGCAATGCCTGATATCGATACATTAATGCAACAATGGCCGCCGGATGTTGAAGATCAATTGAATGAGGCGCCACTCGATTTTACCACACTCGATTGCGAATTATCCCGTCTCGTTGATATTGTCTGCCATCTACTCGACATTCCTTCACATGATGGTTACAGACTCGAAAGTCTTCATACTCTTTTTACCCTTTATTGCGAAATACGAAATGCAACGTCACAAAAAATTTGAAATTCCAAAAAATCGAACAAAGCTTGACTTTTATTTTTTTAAATATTTTTCTATTAAAACGTGTAACTTCGAAGTTACATCTCACGTGTGATTTATATATTTGAAAAAAAATTTAATTTTATTACACAATTAATTATTATTTATACTTTGTATGTTAACACTAGATATACCACGATTTTCAGTATATTTTTACCACACTAGTCAAAATGACTGGTATATAAAAAAAAAATGCTTTTTGTAGCTTTCAGTCTTTATTTACTCTTAAAAAATAAATGTTTAACAATAATAGTTTTAATAGATAAATGGATTTATAGACATTTTTAAATAACAAAACGCTTAATTATTTACAGAACTCAAATGTTACATGAAATAGAAATTTTGGTTCGAAAAATGGTTCGACTAGTCAAAATGACTGTTCTGGTATATCTAGTGTTAAATATAATTATATAATTAGCATAATGTATAGTTAAACTAGTATAAATTAAACTACAAGTTTCATGTATCATTTGTATTTTCATAAATATGTATAAAAATGAGATTTTTACAAGAAATGTAACTGTAAAAAATAAAAGTTTAAACTCTTTTCATTCTAAACATAAACGTACAATTTATCGTATTTATTATATAACATAATATCGGAAGAATTTTAATCATTCTTCGGTATTTCACTGAAAAATAGGCTACATTGAAAGTTGTAAATATTTCTTTTAATACTATTAAAACATTGATTGTAGCCGACTCATAAATATACATACATATACACATCCATATATATATATATATATATATATAATAACGTAGCAATGATACGTTTTAGTCATGAATAAGAGAAAAAATGTATAAGGAAAAGATATAAAAATTATCAACTCTTATATTATCAAGTATTCAATTCTTATAAAAATGATTTGACCTATATAAATAATCAAAAAAATACATACAAATAAATGATGTACATACAGACAAATTACACTCATATGTATACGTATATATAAATATAAACTATATATTTGAAAAATTAAAAATAAATATATAAATATTAATTACGTGATAAAATAAAAAAAACAAGATGGCTTCCATTAAAAAATGGTTATCAAAAAGACGATGTAGGGCGAATGCAGATTAATGGCCGTTTATCTTCTAATTCACTTGAAGTAAATATAAATATAAATATAAAAGAATCGTACTTCCCCCTTTTCTTTCCCTTTCCAATGTACAATAATTACTATCCCTTCCACAATAATTTAGTTGTGACGCATGCGTATTTTATCTCTCTTTTTCTCTCTCGTTCTCATTCGTATTCTAATGATAAGAAAGTGAGGTTATACTTCCGTGTTAGCGTAAAACAGATGATTCAATGTATACGTAGAATCACGTGGCCTATACATGTGTAGTATGAATAAAGCATTATCTCTATTACTCATGGTTAAAAACCAGTCAGTATATCGTTTGAAACTGTGTCTTTAATATTGTACTCATTGTGAGGTTATTTTTCTCTTAATAATTATTAAACGTGTAACCTTTTTTTTTTATAAAGAACAAATATAAAAGAAACAAATATATATAATATATTTTTTTTATAAGAAACAAATATAAAGTCATGAAAATTGTGATATTAGCTCAATAGCAGCAAGTGAAGTGGAAATGTAAAAAAAGATCATTAATTATATACGATATAAAATGACGGACAGTTCAACAACAACAATAACTGATATTAATATTGGAATAAACGACAGCATAAGTGATGTGGATCAAATTGATATCTGTCATAGTGACGATAACGAGGAAAGATTATTAAAACCACGAAATAATTTTCCTTCATACTCAAAACGAGATATTAGTGTTAGATTTCGAGTAAGATCAAATTTATTTTACATACAAAGAAATAAGTGGTTTTTTTTTATATTTATTTCAATGATATTAATTTTTTTCATTTGTTTTGAATCAAATTGTATTCTTTTTATTTTTGATAATGATTATCTTAATCTTATCTCGTATTCAATATTAATCCTTTTTTTAAATTTGTTTACAAATAACGTTTACGGTAGTCTTGAAAGAGATAAATTTTTATAATTTATCTTTTCTTTTTTTTGATCACAATTTTTGAACATAATGATAAATTTTTTTATGCTTAATTGTTTTCTGCATTTTTATATATCTTTTTATTCATCGTTATCTTTTAATTGTTTTGAGAAAATATTATATCTATGAAATTAACAAAATTATTCGGTGGAGTAATTATTTAATTATTGGAATATGCTTGTTATATTATTAAAAATTTGGTTCTTTTTTTGTTTAACAGAATATCCTACACAATGTTATTCCTTCGTCCAATCTTATGGAAAGTCTTATTAATCGACAAACAAGAAAGATTTATACTGGAGATATAAAACCAGGAGCTACTAATTTTCTTTCAACTAATTATGAAGTAATTTTTTTTTTGTATCTCTACAAAATTTATTATTATTATATATATATATATAGTTTTAAGTAATAATTAATGTTAATCTTTTTTTTTTTTTAATCTAGAGTTTGGATTATGATCCTTGTGAAAACTACCTTCTTCAGGACGAGGAAAGGAAGAAGGGTTACAAATTTGTCGTTAAAAAGAATTTTGCAAGATGGTTCATCTTTTTGTTAATTGGAATTTGTACTGCCTTTATAGCATGTTTTGTAGATATTTCAATAGAACAATTATCAAATATAAAATATGGATATTTAAAAACTTGTATCCTTAATTATTCAAATTTTTATATGTGTGTTTTTTTTTTTTTATAATATGTACCAATACAAAAGATAAATTTTCCTTAACGTATAATAACAGATGTTGATCATTGTGTAGTTAATAATTGCTTATGGCTACCATATTTATTATGGTTAACATCTAATTTAATACCAGTATTGATAGGCGCTGTTTTAGTGTCCTACGTTGAACCTGTTGCAGCTGGTAGTGGCATTCCACAAGTTAAATGTTATTTAAATGGGATTAAAGTGCCTCGAGTAGTACGAATTAAAACATTAGCAGTTAAAACGATTGGTGTCATTTGCACCGTAGTTGGTGGATTAGCTGGAGGAAAAGTAATATCGATGAATTCTTTTGGCAATTTATTTTAATTATAAATTAAAATTTATCATTACATTGTTTATTTTATATTAATAAAAAAGGAAGGGCCAATGATACACTCAGGAGCGATAGTTGCTGCTGGAATATCTCAAGGGAAAAGTACAACATTTAAAAAAGATTTAGGAATCTTCAAATATTTCAGAGAAGATCACGAAAAAAGAGATTTTGTATCTGGTGGAGCAGCCAGTGGTGTATCGGCTGCTTTTGGTGCACCAATAGGTTTAAAATATTTTCTAAAATAATATATCTGCATGTTAACAAATACCAGTATACATTTTTATTTATGAATCAATATTTTAGGTGGAGTTTTGTTTAGTATCGAAGAAGGTACTAGCTTCTTTAATCAAAGTCTAACATGGAGAACATTTTTTGCTAGCATGATAACCACTTTCACGCTGAACATTATTCTTAGTACTTACCATGGACATCCTGGTGATCTTTCTTATCCAGGTTTATTAAATCTAGGAAAATTTGAATCCATACCGTACCAAATTTATGAAATTCCATTATTCGTGGTAGTTGGAATAATTGGTGGTGTTCTCGGTGCTTTGTGGAATCATATTAATTACAAAATTACATGTTTTCGGTTAAAATATATAACACAAAAATGGTTAAAAGTAATAGAAGCTCTTGCAGTAGCAATAATGAGCGCAACGATGGGATTTTTGATGATATATTTTTTGGATGATTGTAAACCCATTGGACAAGATCCTACAAAGTTTCCTATTCAGATGTATTGTAAGGAAGGAGAATACAGTGCAGTTGCTGCATTATGGTTTCAAACACCAGAAAGTAGTGTAAGATCTTTATTTCATGACCCTAAAGGTACATCATAATAATATATAACATATTTTATAATTAACTTTTGAAATGCTAGAATATTTATATTCTTTCTTTTTCCATAGGCTCCCATAACGATATTACCTTGGCTGTTTTTATTATTCTTTATTTTATCCTAGCTGTTTTTACATTTGGATTATCTATGTCCAGTGGACTTTTTATTCCATCACTTTTAATTGGTTCTGCCTGGGGTAGACTTATTGGATCAGCATTAGCCAAAATATTTCCAAATTCCGTAAGTATTTCAATAAACTTTGGAGTACGTACTGTGATTCTATAACATTTATCTTTATTTATTATATCTGCAATAGGTGTTATTAGATCCTGGAAAATATGCTTTGCTAGGTGCTGCTGCACAATTAGGTGGAACCGTTAGAATGACAATCAGTTTAACTGCAATTTTAATTGAAGCAACTCAAGGGATATCTTTTGGTTTGCCCGTGATAATAGTTCTTATTTTGGCAAAATGGGTCGGTGATTTCTTTAACGAGGTAAATCATTTTAAATTTAATTAAATTTAATAATTGTAGAGTATTGGGAAATAACCTAATAAGCACAATGCTCAACATTGTCAATATTTTCTAAATTTGGGCATATATTTATTAACTCTAATCCAAAATAGTCTACTATTAAGAAATACTACAATAAATTATATTGATTTATTTAAAATTCCAACGTTACTACTAAGCCAAATATTATGAATTCAATCAGAGACTCTAAAGGTCAATTCTCTTTACCCTCCCATTCTTATATCCTCTTGCAAACATCAAATTTTCAGCCCCATTGACTGCGTAGTTGTGTGTGTGTGATGTTGACTGTTAATGTAAATTTACTTAACTATATTGCTACATTTTTCCTATATAAGGACTTTTCTACCCATTTTTTTTACAAAGGAAAATCTCAAAGGAGTAAAAAAATAAATATATTTTTATAATAGGTAATCATAACAAAGCATATTAGTAGAAAAATATTAGTATATGATATTAGATGTTAATCATAGATCAAATTGACGAGATTGTCACATGAATAAAGATAAAGAAACTAAATGAATTAAAAGGATCAAAGAACGATTCAAACCATAATAAAACAAAATATAAATACGAGTATCTAATAATGATTATTCAACAGGGCATTTATGACATTCATATACAAATGGCAGGGATACCATTACTACCTTGGGAAGCACCACCATTGTCAAATAATATATATGCTAGTGAGATCATGAATCATCCTGTAACAACTTTCAAAACTGTTGAAAATGTCGGACATATTTTAGAACTTTTAAAATGTGTTACGTACAATGGATTTCCTGTGGTAGATCCTCCAAGTAGTGATCAGGTAATTTTTGAATTTATCGATCTTTTTGTTTTTTATAAATATATTTTTAAATAATTCTATAATTCTTATTTGATAGATAATTATGCTTTTAATATTATTTTAAATGTTGTCAGCCCTATATAGAAACTTATGGTCGATTTCGTGGACTAGTTTTACGTTCTCAATTAATAGCACTTTTACAAAACAAAATATTTAATGAATACTCAGAAACATGGGAATCATCTATGAATATCACACTTTTTCGTCAAGATTATCCACGATATCCAGCTATCCAAGATGTACAAATAACAGAAGAAGAAAAAACATATACAATTGATTTAAGACCATTCATGAATCCTTCTCCATATGCAGTCATACATGTTAGTATATATATATATATATATATATTAATTTTTTTTTTTAATAATATTTTAGATAAAATAATGTTCTATATAAAAATAATGATCTTTTTCAGTCTTCTTCATTGCCACGTATTTTTAGACTGTTTAGAGCTTTAGGACTCCGCCATTTACCTGTTTTAAATGACGTGAATGAGGTATGCAATATTATACATCATGTACACTAATTGCCATAACTTAATCTCTTGCATTATAACAATGTGTGAGATTCGTGATTCGTTTTACAGTCAAAACATAAAAAGCACAAAATACAGCACAGACTTTAGCACATAGTTATGCGCATTAAATAAATAATGCAAGAGGTTAATCGAAACTAGACAACAATATTAATTATATTAATACTACAGGTAATTGGGATGATCACTCGAAAAGATATTGCCAAATATAGAATATGGGAACATAGAGGAAAAATGGGATTAGATGAACTTTTAATTTATGACAAAATTTAATTAGAAAATAATGGATAAACAATTTTTTATGTTGTACAAACGAAATTAGTCTCGAATGGGTATTCAAGATAATAATTTATTTTAATAATTTTTGTTTGTTTATAAAAAGTACAAACATACTTTTTATGAGATTAATATAAATTTTATCAAAATGACATAACAAACAATCTATATAAATGCTCAATATATATATATATATATATATATATATATATGTATATATATGTATATATGCAGATATATTTGTTAAGTCAAATTTAATTGTTAACAAATAATTCCCAGCCGAGCCATGACCACAATTTAAAAAATAAATATACTGGAATAATAACTAATAACAAAAAGAAAATAATATTCGAGCTGAGGAATATACATAATTTATTTACATGTGCAAATGTAGGAAAGTATGTTAATTTATTTTTCTTTTTGTTGTACTGAGATGATAAATCTATCTGAAACAAACAAGACAAAAAAATATTTATATCTGTATATATATACAGAGTGTTTTGAAGCTCTTTTGTACAAACGTTGTGAGTAAATTCTATATAAGAAAAATAAAGAAAAGAATGTTATTTAATTGAAGAAATTAACAGAAATAAACAAAAAATTTGCTATGTGATGAATAATATCTACAGCGGTGTCAAATTTGTATTTGCAAAGGCGAGCAACATTTTGAATAGCTCTTATTATTTATTTAAATTGTATTCATTAATTAATATAATCATTGAATACAGTATTAAATGATCTGTGTTTATATAGCATTGTTTTTTTTATTTTTGATCGTAAAATACGCTCACAATGTTTATACAAAAAATCTTAAACACCCTGTATATAACATACATCTTCTTGTATATATATATATGTATAGTTTTTTTATTTAGATTGCACAAAAAATGTTTGTATTCCATATATTTATAAATTTAATTGTAAGAAAAAAAGAATTAATTAAGAACAAAAGTGATATTATTTTATAGAAAGAAACATTATAAATATGAATTATTATATTTTTTAACAAATCGTACAATTTATTATTTGTATGCAATTATGCGTATTCATAAGAAAACAATTGATTAGTTTAATAGAAAAAGATTTAAAAAATGTATTTGAAAATAATTAAGAAATAAAAAAAGAATCAATCAAAATATCGTAAATAAAAGAATTAAAAAGAAGTTAACCTTTAATTCGTAAAATCGAATAATAAAAAATATAAACAAATTTATAGTTACATTACTTTGATTAGTCGTACTAAGTTATTTTGGGAACAAATGACCTTGAAGCAACGCTACCTACGTAAAATGGAAGAATCTATCTCTCTCTGATCTACAATAAACTCCAATTACTTGGTATTTTTTTGCCGAACTATACCAGTTTAATAAGATTGTCTATTGCCAAACATATTGTATCGATAGTTCGATATTTAATATCATTTTTTTATTGTTAATAATTATTTAAGTTTATTCAATTTATTCTTATATCGTGTATATTTACTTGGCACTCTTTTTTGAAGTAAGTAATACAATAAAAAAATCTTTTATATCACAATCTATACGCAAGTCATAACCTTATTTCCTAAAAATGTTATCACTACATATCCGCCATTGTTATGATCGTTTCAACGATGTTTCAAAGCGGGAAATTTTAAATATATAAAAAACGCATACAAATAAAAATCATAATACTGCTCTAATCAAAAATTTATAATTTGAATTAAATCATTTTGATATAAAAAGAAAATATTATAAATAAAATAAATATTAACTGAATTCTCATAATATATATAAAATGTAACGAGTCTTATTACGTATATTAACACGTTGCAGAAAATGACGGTTATAATCGTCCGATTTTTGATGATATATAGGCAAATGACAAAATGTGATAATTTTCACTTTCAAATATACAACTGACGTTCAATTTCATGTGATAGTCATAAATAATTGAAAAAAAATGTGTTTTTGAGTACGATGGTTAAATTAAAAGTGTGTGCGGCAAAGTGTTAAAATCTAGTTAAAACTTTTAAACAAAAATCTAAACAAAATTACGAAATAATTATTTTAAATAAAACATTATATTCTTCGAATGAAATAAAAACTCTATTGTGAATTATAATCATAACTTAAATTCTTAAATATAGATATACGAAAATTATGCGTCTTAATGTCAAAACTTTGTCGTTTCTTAAAGGAAGAATAACGACCTTGGAACTCTTGAGGGATAAGATAGAGCGTCTGGGATCAGGAAATATCAAAGGAGAAAATCAAAGTAAGTGGAGGGAAGAAACAGAGTCGGGGGCTTCCCCGTGGGTCGATCGTTCGTTGAAAAGGAAATAAGAAGAAGAGAGAATAAGAAAGAAAGAGAGAGAGAGAGAGAGAAAGAGAGAGAGAATGAAAAAAAGATAAGAAGAAAAGAAAGAAGGAGGAGTGGGAGGAAAATAAAAGAATAGAAAAAGAGAAAAGGCGCCGTCCTCCTAGTGGTCGTCCGGCGAACATCTTCGTGCATTTTAAGACGCGGCCGGTGGCCGGTCAATAGTTTCCCGGTCTCTCTCTCTTTCTCTCCTTCTATGTTTCTCACTTCTCCTTGTGTCTGTAACTCTCTCTGTCTCCCTTTATCTCTCTTACTCTCTTCGGTCGTACACCTGTCCGTCGTGAAGTTGCAGACGGAGAGGTAGGAAGGGGTTATGGTCAATAAACGCAACCACGTCACACGCAGCCTATCGGCGACCCCGCTTGGCCCCTTAAAGTGGCCCCGAACGAAAATCTTACATGTAGACCGATATTTCCTTTTGTGCGTTTGTCTACAGAATATCTTAAGAAAATTTAAATCGATTTTCATTTGGCCGATATTGACAGATTCTGTGTGTCTGGAGGATTGTACGATTGTGAAACGAGACACGTGCGCGTGCCGGTATTAACAAACGGTGGGTTCTTCCTACGTTTACGTGGATTTACCGAATTGCGTCCGCCATTGTTGTGATTGTGAACATTCCAGAGAAGACGGCGTTTCTTAACTTGAATGCGCATGCGCATTTTATGCTTGACTCAACGACGCTCTTCTTTCGAATTTTCGGAGACGCGACACACACACACATATACATAACGCACGCACGCCACCATACTACTACTACACTACTATTCTACCCGACTACGATCACGAATACGGCATATAAACGGGTGTCGCGGCGTGCGCGCGCCCGCCCGAGCATTTCGAAAATCTCATTTACCGATGCTTTTTTACGCACGTGCTTGCAACCCTAATTTTACACCTGTCGCTTGCGCTCGCGCGCGCCCGCGCATTTCGTTTTACGCATTTTTATAATTATACATTTAAAAACGCCGGGCTAGTATTTTATTTCTTTCTTATTATATATATTTTTTTCTTTCTCTTTCTCTCTTGTTTCTTTTTTTTTTTTCGTTTCTACACGCAAGAAGGAATCCTACCACGCTCTTACCCTTTTCTTAAAGGATCGTTGGCGTTCTTAATGTGCGCGTCCTCTTATTTGATAAGATTTTTATATCGAGGATGTTATTTTTTAAACGCGATTATCGATTCTATTGATAGTTGAATTTTAAACGATATTACGAATATATTGTATAAATGTAATTTAATGTATAATATTTATTTGTATAAATTAATTTCACATAATAATATCGATTACGTTTTAATGTATTTGATGATAAAACAAAGTGAATTTTTGTTTTCAGGATAAATGTCATATTTGGAGATAACTGCAGTTCTATATTATTGTTGGACATAAAGGTGTTTACAACAATCTGGGATATAGCAATAAATAAAAAGGAAGTTACACTGTGTAATTGAGTGGACGTATATGTCTAATATATATTTTCTGAAAAATTGTTCTTCTAAATTTTGTAAAGATGACAAAATATATTAATAACGATGTTTGTTATTTGCATAATTGCGTGTTATGCCAAAAGCAAAGAAAAAATCTTACCTTAAAAAGGTAAGGGAAATGCGAGAGTATAGACGACAAAAACTAATGTCTGAAACAGCGGAGGAACGTGCTTTGAGATTATATACATCAGCTGAAAGAATGAAGAACGCCAGAGCTAAAGAAACAGAAGAACAAGCTGCGTTAAGGAGAATGCAAGAAGCTCAGAGAATGGCCAGGCATCGTGCTAAGAAGAAGCGTTGTCTTGATGAAAATCTAGCTAGAGAGATATCCAAGATTGCTGAACTCTCTAAAATGCCAGATGCAGCGACCATTGCTCAAATGTCTGAAATGAATATGAATAAAATATCTGCTGAATTGAAGCAAATGATGGAAAGAGGTAAAGTTCCCGAACACATAGTACAGATGGCTCAACTTGCTGAATTTAGTAAAATGACTGAATTAAACAAAATGTCACAAGATATGGCTAAGAGATACGAAATGGAGAAGATGGCGGAATACGCCAAAGCAACGGAGTATGTAAAAATGCAAGAAATAGCCAAAATGAACGAAATGGTTAAATTGTCAGAAATGGCTAAGTACAATGATATTACAAAGATAAATGAAATAGCCAAGATGAATGAAATGATTAAAATGTCACAAATGGTAAAAATAAATGAAGCGCAAAGAATGAACGAAATAGCCAAGTTAAACGAAATGGTTAAAATGTCAGAAATGGCTAAGTACAATAATGACTTAACAAAACTCAATGAAATCGCACAAATTAATGAAATGGCTAAAGAAATAGCGAAAATGAATGAAAAAACTAAAATGAATGAAATGATGAAAATGGCTAATATACAAAACGATATAGCCAAAATACCGGAGTACTCGAAGATAGCCGAAATGGCCAAATTAACGGAGTTAGCTAAACTTAATGAAATAACAATAACAAAATTAAATGATCCACCACCTCCGCCACCTCCACCAAAAGTTGCTGAAATTCCAAGAATTCCTGAACCTGTGATTACTGTGCCAAATCCAAGGAATTTGCAAAATGTTCAAACTGTTCAAGTAGCACAGGCTAGTCCATCTAGTACGATAAACTTTCCGTCTGTGCCTGGCCAGGGTAAATATGCCCAATTACTGGTTATTATTGAAGAACTTGGTAGAGACATTCGCCTCTCGTATGCAGGAAGTCGTAGTGCCGCGGAACGTCTGAAAATGGGTATACAACATGCAAGGATTCTAGTACGTGAATGTTTGTTAGAAACTGAACATAATGCGCGACAATGATCTGTCAATGAACTTAGCTGTTAGATTTTCATCAGATTATTTTTTAAGGTGATAATATGTATAATCCATTTAAGGCAGCAGATTATTGATTTTGTTCAAACAAAAAGAAGGAGGTTTATACAAGTCACAAATAATATATCTGCTGCTATGTATATTATGCCATCTTGCCGATATAAGCTTAGTACCACTTTGACAATGAATCAAAATGCATTGTAATGAACTGCTTGTTTCAAAATATTATGCAATCTGATAAATACTTATAATGTATTTGGTATATTAGATTGTCAAAGAGAAGAACTTTTGAGACGGTGATATATTTAAGGCTTATAGTATATATATAATATTATTAATGTTAATTTGATTATTTCTTGATTTAACTGTAAGTATATAACGTAACGATCTTCAATCGTTTAGTCATAGTTTAGTTATGAAATTAAATAAAAGATAGGACGAATTTTTAAATCAGGGGAAATTTAAAGGTTGTTTTATTTTATACAAAAAAAATGTTTTACGTTTTTTGCTGTTTGGGTCTGGTAAAATAGAAATTTATAAATAATCTTTAGATTTGATTAAATTCTCGAATGTAGAAAATAGTCTATAACAAACTAGAAATGATGTGTAAACTGAAGAGTCTTCTCACTTATATTTTATATATAAAAAATATTTTATTGCAATTTTGGTTAATATAACGGGTAATAAACGATAATTACCTAATAGTATACGTACGAGAAGAAAATTGAAGAAACAAAAATGTACCTACGAGAAATATAATCCTTGGACATAAATATGAGGTATTGCTCAATAAAGTCTCAGTTTTTTTTAAATGTCTTCTCTCTTTTTCGTCACGTTATTTATTTCCAACAAAAATACGTCATAAAATAAACATTTCAATTTGTATGTGTGTGTATGCATATATGTTGTGTATGCATATATGTATGTATGTATGCTCGTAGTACGTACGTACATATAAACAACGTGGAGATGCAACTATGTATTGTATTACGTTATTCCGTATAACATTATTTTAATGAAAATACATTAACCAATATATTTTTATTGTTTATAATTAAAATTTTAAAAAATCAAACGAGAAATTAAAGAAAGTAAATTTTCTCTTCTATTTACATTTGGAAAGGTTAGGTAAGTAAATATATACATATATATATATACATAGGGATCCTATAGGAGGGATGCGCCATGTACATTGTTGGGGGACCGGAACTCGATTTTGCGCGCGAATGATTCAAACATTGAAATAATTATGAAATAATGAATTGCATCAAATACAGAAAAAAAATGAACTATATTTAATGATAATTAAAAATTTATATTAAAATAGAATAGGTTACACGAAAAAATTATTATAAATTCAAGCTGTCCCCCAAAATTTTCAGCCAATGGCACATGAGCTGAATATGAATGGCACATCCCTCCTACAGGATCCCTATATATACATATAATGGCGCGCGCAGCAAACTAGAAGACCATTGCAGTGTATCGTCTTGCGCATACAAGTTGCAGCGTGCTAGTAAAAAGTCGAATGATTGATTGTTTTCGCTTATGTACTTATTGTATAATTATATAGAAGCAGTGTAACTACGATTTATCATTTAAGGTATGTAAATACAATTAAGTTTTTCTCTATTTTCCATGATTATATTAAAAATGTATTTGAGGTTATGTTAGATCTATATGTAGTACTCTTATCTTTTGTTTTCTCTCTCTCTCTTTCTCTCTTATGATTTATAAATAAATAGAAAAAGTGTAATATTGTTTGAAATTTTATAATAACTTATTTGTTATATGAAATTTCTTTAAATTAGGTTAACTAATGATATTTTTATTTCAAATTTGTTGAAATTAATGAATTATTTATTAAGGTAAACGATAAGGAAAATAATAGAAGACAACACAGGATTAAGAAGATGGAAGAAGAACGTGGAAATGTAGAAATTTCGGCTATAGTAGCAGAACCGTTGATAAACGTTCCAAATCCCAGAGCATTGCAACAAAATACGGTAGTATCTAATACTACTACTATTGCGCCTGGTCAATCCAGATACATACAATTACTTAAAGTCATAGAAGAACTAGGTCGAGAAATTAGACCTTGCTATGCAGGGAGTCGTTCTTCAGCGGAAAAAGTCAAGCGTGGTTTAATGACTGCACGCACTTTAGTTAGAGAATGCTTAGGTGAAACCGAAAGGACTGCTCGTCCATCATAATGTGTTGATTACTAACAATAAGTGAGAAAATTGAAAAAGAAGTAGTAGGTCTTTTATATTATTGTCATATTATTCGATTCGATATATATTAAAATGAAAAAGAAATTGTTAACGTATCAAACTATAGAAAAAGTCATAATTATAGAATCTATATCTATTTTTATGAAGGAAAGGTACAGACCTAATAATATATTATTCTTTAGGACTATATCATCTACCTCAAATATCGACCAACCTAAATCATAGTACAAGTTAGGAACATAATATTATATGATAAATCTCATTTCATGCGTATTCTTTTCATATCTCTTTTTAAATTATTTATTCTTTTAAACGATTATACTCATATGCGAAGAAATGTTTATATACACATAGAACGTTGGTTATATTATATTTAAATAGAACAATCACACCAAAGAAATTAATAATTTTAATTTTTGTTAAAGACTGAATGAAAACTTAAACTTGCCTGTGGTTTATGCTTTTATTATATTTTAAAATTAAGATATTAGTTTCTCTTTTTAGTTTCTGTCTCGTAGTTTATGTTAATTTATTGATTTCCATTTTATAAATTCTATGATTTTAATGGAGAAGAAATATAATATAATAAATTGTAACACTGCCAAAAAAAAAAAAAAAACAGCAGAAGTAGTTTACATGCGAGTCAAGCATAATTCTAAAGATTTTTAGTATAAATCAATATATAGTTTTAATGGTAAAGACCAACACCATATCTTTCAATGTCTTTCTCGACTCCTAAACTGATAGTTTAACTAAATAAAGCTATTATGTCATAGAAACATTTTATCTTTTGCGCTTAAATATAATAGAAAGATAAAATGATTAAACTTGAGAATAATAAACTGCTGCCATAATAAGAAAGAGATAAGGAACACCAGTTTTGCATAATGTTTTACTTAAAATGCGAACAAATATATTACATCGTTTTACAGACAGACTTATTCATCTTTTGTATGCAAACTAATCATAAAAAATACTCATAGTACAATATTTCTTATTAATAAATACAGATTATACAATAGCCAGAATTTCTAATAAATAGATGGCCTTACTCTAAGATATGCTGGTAGTACAAATATTTATTTTCTGATTTTGTAAGAATAATATTGTAAAAACAAATGAAACTATATACTGTATGACTCGAGTGCTCTAAGATAATGAATACATACTTTATGATTTATAAAAATGATCGGTATGAAAGATTTTAAATATATATGTATGTGTGTGAATGATGTTAATAAGTTCCTAACTATTTTAATAATTTATCAATTCAGTATGTAATGTGTAGCACATTTATTAGTAGTCAAATTTAATCTTTAATTGCTTATATCCAACAGATATATAAATGCTCTCTCCAAAAAAAAATATATATATATACATATATTTAACTGCTATAGAAACAAATTATATTACTGTGATCTGAATATAGAATATCTAAATCCAAAGGAATATGAGTATATCTAGATCAGGTACCTACAAGTGTACTTTTTTATTCTTTCAATAGGTTTATTATTTTTAAGAAATAACAATAGAAAAAAAAGTATAATTCCAAATACTTATTAATTATATATATATATATATGTTTTGGATTTTTAATGTAATAACGTGCATTTATATATAATACCGTATCTGTATTATTTTATACCAATATTAATTCATGATATTAACATTAGTCATATGTTATAATTATGAAACAAATAAAAGCTTTTGTAATAGAGTAATACATTTTTTATTATCTATACCAATTATACAGCATTGTAATCCTCAAAATCTAATTTATTATGTACATTTTTTTCTGTTCCAGGTTATGTAATACATTTTTTATTATCTATATCAATTGTAACATTGTAATTCTCAAAATTGAATTTTATTGAAAATATGAAGTAAGCCTAATTTATTATGAACATTTTTTCTGTTCCAGATTGTGTAGCTGCTTGTTTTAAACATGTTTCGAACTTTGACTACTTTCGATACAGAGCTTTACGCAGATTCTGTAGAATGGTGTCCCATAGAACCATTCAAAGACTTGTTCGTATGTGGGACGTATCAATTGATAGAAAATACAGAAAGTATAGCAAAAAATGAATTGAAACCAAGTAGACGTTTAGGCAGAATATATTTATTTCAAGTTGTTAATGGTGGTAGTATAAAGTTGTTGCAACAATTAGAAACAGAAGGTGTACTGGATATGAAATGGGCACATGGAACGTGTAATCAAAAAATATTGTTAGGTGTCGTTAATTCGTTAGGATATTTACAAATTTATCAATTACAAAGTGGGAACAATGAAATGTTAAAATTAATGACAGAATTGAAAGTGAACGATCAGAAGGAAGAAATTCTAGCATTGTCTCTTGACTGGTCAACAGGAAAATATTCTAGCCAAGATAATTCTACAGCTAAAATAATAGTTAGTGATTCTACTGGTGGCATATCTTTATTTGAGTTAGACAATGATCAAATAAAAAATCTAATATCGTGGTCATCTCATGAATATGAAGCATGGATAGCTGCTTTTGATTATTGGAATGTAAACATAATATACACCGGTACGAATAGCATATTTTAAATGTAACATTCATATTCTAATATTTGATAAATAATAATTATTTAAGGTGGTGATGATTGTAAATTTCAACGGTTTGATATAAGAACAGGAAATAAGCCTACTATGATTAATAGGATTCACACCGCTGGTGTTACTAGTATTCATAGCAATGTTGATAAAGAACATGTATTAGCATCGGGAAGGTATTTAAAAAAAGAAAAAAAAGAATAGAACTTTATAAAGTACGATATTCTATAAAGATAAATAATTATTTTTAGTTATGACGAAATATTACGCTTATGGGATACGAGAAATTTCAAGAGACCGATTTCAGAAACTAATTTGCATGGTGGCATTTGGCGTTTGAAATGGGATCCTTTCGCGCGTCGATTTCTATTGGCTGCTTGTATGTACGGTGGATTTAAAGTAATCGATTGCCAGAATACGGAGACGCCTTCGATCGTTGACGAATATAACAATCACGAAAGTTTATCTTATGGATGCGATTGGTCATTTCTTTCTCGTCAATGTATTTCCGAACGAGATATATTTCAAAATAATGAGATAAACTTAAGGTTAGTAAGTACGTGTACATTTTACGATCATAATTTAAAACTTTCTGTAGTACGTTTGAACGACGAATAATCAAATAAAAATAAATTATCTATATACAATTGAACTCATTTTTATCGTTACTATATACAAATGCATATATACATTCTTAAAAATATGCATTTTTTACATTTCCTTCTTAATATTAATTTTGAAATAAGCTGCGAGTTAATGGTACTAACGTAACTCTTTAAATGTTACATATAATTCGACGATGATAATTCTAAATTTATCAGATAAATTTCCATAAAATATTTCATAAATCAAATCTAATAAAGTAATAAATGCGATATAAATTCTCTCTTAATAAAAAAAGATAAATAAAACATTGAAGTATCCTTGCGCGAAAAATTCGAGAATAAACCGCTACATTATCAATTAGTTCACGAAGAAACTGTGAGATGTCAGGACGACGGAAGCGCGATCCGCATTTCGCCGCGGCTAGTTCGATAAAAATCAGTCGTAGACTCTAGAAGGGGCTGTTTTGATGTCGGTTGTCGCTTGTTTCGGTTTATTCTTGTTTTAAAAGGAAATTAATGTGTGATCTACGGGGTGTGAACCATTGATCTATAGATCACGGTGAACGAACATCGACGAGGTTTATTTGGAGATTGACTTGTAAGTAATACTACCATTGTATTTTTAAGAAAAAGAGAGAAAGAGTGATTGAGTGAAAATGTACGTGTGTTGTGTGCGAGTGGGAGAGAGAGAGAGAGAGAGAGTGAGTGTGCGAAGGGGTGGGAGAAACGAGAGAGCAGGGCGGTCGTTCGTCGTCGTTCGGTTCGTTCGTTCGTTTGGTACGATCGTTCGTGAAATCATTCGTTCGTTCGTTCCTTCATTCAGACGTCAGTCCTTTTTCGCGAACGCGTTCCGAAGGATCTATCCTGTGCGCGTTTGATATTTTCAATAATTTCTTTTATAATTTTCCAATTGCGTTGATTAAAAATAAAAACGTTTGACGGTTATTTCAGAAGAACAGTTGCATATACATTACAACTAGAAAAAAAAAGGAACGAAAGGGTTTGTTTCTGCAAGACAACAAGACAGGAGCAAAAAGACAGAGAAAAGCAATACAGGAGACAGGACCAAAAACGCTGAAATTAAGGTTAGGGATGTTTTTCTTTTTTATTTATCTATCTTTCTTTCTTTTTTCTTGTCATTTAAAATAGAATAGACAAGAAGAAAGAGAGAGAGAGAGAGAGAAAGATGTTATTTGTTCTTAATTATATATATATATATGTATATTTTTTAAATGAATTATTACGAAATGTCAATGTTATTTGTTTTAATATTTCTTTAATAATTTTAGACAAATTGTCAATCGATCTTACGTCTAATTTGTTAGAAAAATATTTCTTAGGGTTAAATATGTACACATTTGAATAATCGATTTATTTGACATTTCTTTCTAATGTTTTTATTATAATTATTTAGGTTTTCAATCAATCGTTAATAAATCATTAGAATAAATTTTCTTTACGTGATTAAATACTAGATATAATTAATGCTATTTTTAATATTTAAATTATTGTATTTTTAACAATATATATATATATATATATATATATATATATAGTTTAGTAACAAATATTTCTGACACACATTTTTCAAACAGTTAAATAGATTTTCAATCAGTCGTGTGTCTTCATCGTTTTAAACGAGTTCCTCATACGGTTAGATACGCGAAATGAGATTTCTGAACGATTTGGAACGCGTCGTCAGTTTTCTCTCCCTCTCTTTTTCTCTTTTTTTTCCCCCTCACATTCTGATAGTTACATATTACTCTATGTTAGAAAGAGATAAGAACAAAAATTACTATAGATATAACTAAAAGGAAGAAAAACATAACTAAAACGTTTAACGCGTTATTCTCCCAAAAGCCATTTTTTTTAAAATCACTTTTTAAAGATAAAATTATATTATCTTTTTCTTTTTCCAATGATCGTTCTTTTTAATATATTTCATTTCTCTTTATTTTTCTCGATCTATTTGTTATTCTAACCAACGTGTTTTTTATTTTCTAATGCTATTTTTCTTTTTTTTTTGGTTAAATTTCCTAGACGTAAATTAATCCACTCTATTTACGTTCGTCAAGGTTATTATGTTCGTGTTAATAAAAAAAAAAAAAAAAAAAAAGAAGAAAAAAAAACTATGCGACAAGTTACTGCATCCAATAGAAAAATAATTTATTTTCTTCTTTAACTCGATGAAATCACAGCGACCAACGCGTTATGTGTTGTTAGAGATCAGTTTCAAACGTGTATTTCGATCCATTGTAAAATAGATGTAAAAGAAAAAAAAGAGAGAAAGAGAGAGAGAAAGAGAGAGATAGATAGAGTTCGTCTAGTTAGTTTTATAAGTTACAATCTTAATTAACGCGAATGGTCGTACATTTTTTTAAAGTAACGTTACGACGCGACATACTCGTTCGTGTGAGTTTCTCTTCTTTATTACTCTGTCCATTATTCGGTACACGAAGCTAAATGAAAAGATTAAATGCTTGATACTATCAAAAGGAACTGCAATAAAGCATGTACAAGCGTATTTATATCCTATGGGTATGTGTATAGTATAATACAGTATAATTGTGATCAAATTTATTCGAATTTCAAATTAATTATATTTATTTTTGAATATTTGTTGTTTCTCACGTATTAGGTCGTCCCAAAAATTTTGATGATAAGTTGAATAATATTGTATGCGTAATATATTTTATTTTTTATTTATATTTTACGTTATTATACTTAAAAAAAAAATATCCATTTTTTACTTTTATTTTATCTTTTACTATACTTTAAATTGTTTAATATATAAAATATTGGGGGCCTGTAAAATTACTAAAAATTACTAGAAGAAAGAAAAGAATTACTATTTCTAAATTTTATGTAACTAAATTTATTCTACTTTAAAAAAAATAAAAAAAAATAATATTCATAAGTTCCAATTGGGCCTGTAGAATTACTAAAAAGAAAGATTACTAAAAATTACTAGAAGAAAGAAAAGAATTACTATTTCTAAATTTTACTTATTAAAATGATGTTCATAATGATATTCATAAGTTTCAAGATTATTTTTGCACAATTTTAGTAAAGTTTAAGTTATTTGTATTGAAGTTAATTAGTTATTGGTTTATGTATCATAGTATAATTTAGTTTCACCGAAATTTCTTGTTCTAGTCAAAGTTGTTCAAGCTTTGAATTTTCTTTTTATTTTAACGATCAACATTGAGAACTTTGAGAAATTCATCCTTATTATTTTGATTATAACAAAGTCATTATTTGTTGATTAAGTTACTCACTCTAAGTGAGTAGTCTTAAAGACTTAATATTCTCTCGTCGATTCCATGTATTGTTAGACTCCGAGAGTGCTCGTTGGCCAGCATATTAATTACTTCGTGGCTTTTGATCGTTAGTTCTAACGGTTTTGATCTCCTATTTTTTTCTCCTTTTTTTTTCTTTCTAATCATTCAGTTTAATCAAGAGAAAAAAGAAAGAGAACTAACTGTTAATTTGTATTATTTTTTTTTTGTATGAAAAATTACTAATACTTATTATATTGATAAAAAAATATTAAAAATTTATTTCAAATATTCCCGCGCAAATGTTTTCTTTCTCAAACAATCGATTGGACATATAATTTTTTATATAAAAATTTCATCGGTGGTATAAATCGATAAAGATATCTAATAATGTCATCGTTAACTTGTAGGTTGGAAGAAAAAAAAAGAAAAAAAAAAAAAAAGAAAATATAACGTGACCATCATAACGATTAGACTTTTTTGTATTATTTGCGCGGGAATTATGAAAAGGTTAGAAAGAGAAACGTAATAGTTACACAAGATAGTATTGTAATATCAAAAATTGAATAGAAATTAGATTGACCTGTAAAAAGTGTGAACAAAAAAAATGAATTATATTTACAAAGTATTTAAAAGCTTTTAAAGCTCATATAGGGATTTTCAATTTTCTAGTATATATTAGATATTATTTTTAAAAAGGAGTGGGGGCAATTGATAGAATACAAAATTAAAGAAATGAAAAAATAGAAAAAAATAAAAAGAAAGGGTAGGATCATCGAGTATTTGGAAAGTTAGTATGCCGTCTAGGATAAGCAGGGAACATCGTGAATGTGCGTGCAATAGAGCTTAATCGATCTGCGGCTGTGCCAACGTTACTACGTGAAAACGGGATATTGGTGCGCGAGATGTACCCTCTTGCAACGACAGGGAATTAAAACACCACCTCTACTAACACCACCACTACTACCACTACTACCACTACTACTACTACTACTACCACCATTGCAACCACCGTTGCCACCTAAGGTTAACCGACTTTCCAACTTTTCCAACTAAACTCTAAACTTTTTTTCTCGTCCCTATATGTTTCTTATAATAATGTAATTAATTTTAATAACAAAACTGTATAAATGTATGTAAAATACGCTCAAAAGTTATGTAGAACATTACTATTCCTTCTTTTTGAGAATATTTAAGTTACTACATGTGAAATTGAATTAAAAGAAGAGACAAAAAATTTAGTTATTTTTTTAAATGAACAATAGGAGCGAGAAAAATGAATCCTAACGATACGTTTTATTCCGTCATCACGAGTTTACGCTCGTTACTTACGTATTTCATTCATTGCTATTTTATACTCTATCTTGTCGAATCCCCCTGCACCTTCCCCCTAGTCTTCCCTTTTTCTCTTGTATTTTCCCCCCTTTGCCCAGGTCTCAACAACTTGTTACGTTCGTACGTTTGTAGAGACTCCCATCGAAACAATGGAGGTTTCACCGGGTAACACGAGATTCCACCTCGACTTCTCTCATGAAAATGCACTGCAGGCGGCATTCAGTGCGTATGAAATCCGGGATAACTCGCCATGCGTGTCATCTCCAAAGTATGGTTGTAATAGTAGTGGTTGGTGGTTGTTGTGATTATAGTAGTATTACTAGTATTGATACTAGTAATAGTAGAAGTAAAAAAAAAGGTAATATCGTTCGAACAAATAAACAAACAAACAAAAAACTAATTTCTTAATTTTGTAATTTTGTTAAGGGGTGGTTGCGTCAGGATTTTTTTTTACGTTTCTTCTTGTAGCGTATATTCGTGGTTGTAGTAGTATTACTAGTATTGATAAAACAAACAAACAAACTAACTAATTTTATAATTTTGTAATTTTTTATAGGTGTAGGGGATGGTTGTGTCAAGAATTTCTTTCGTGCAAAATTGTATTACCAAAATAAATACCTTATACATTTTTATGTTTCTTCTTGTAGCGTATATTCTGTCAACAACTCGGTTATATTTACATTGTTTTTAATCTTACGAAGTTCTAGATACTCGAGAAAATCCGACAACCAAAATCGACCGTACGAACGAACGGATTAGAAAGAAAGAGAAAAAGAAAGGTAGGATTCAGGTTTTCTCTTGGTAGTGGGCAGTGTAAAACGATGCTAAAGCCTCTCAATTAGCGTCTCGCGTTTGTAGTACGTTGTGCTCGTGACACTTAACTAACGAGCACGTCGTGGAAAAGCGACGATGCATTTAATATCCCAGAGACTCGAACTTACGCGTTATTCGTCCACTAAAAGTAACTAGTAATAATAATAATAATAATAACAATAATAATAATAACAATAATACTTATAAAAGAGAAAACATTTTTGCAATTGTAGAAAGGATTATCAATGTTAATCGAAACAATTTCATATTTTATTATGAAGTAATAAACGTTTCTTTTAAAGTGTTACTTCATTTCCTTTTAATTTGTTTTTTTTTTCTTCTTTTTCACTTGCATTAGAAGAGTTAGATGTATTTTGTATCATCCTGATGTATATATGTGTGTGTATGTGTATATATATATATATCGATTGAGTTTAAAGAAACAGAGCGAGGCTTGTTTGCGTTCCAGTAACCAAAATGAATGATTCATGATGATTGGTAAGAGATAGAAGGCATATCGAATTATGTTTATTCCATTAAGTTTCTTTTCGTCGTATTGATTGACGAAGTTATCGATGTTATTTTAAGAGTACTTAGGTTTCAAAAAAAAATTCTTATATATATATATTTAAGTATAAAAGAAATTACGTGCAAGTTCATAAAATATAGCGATAATGATAAGATGGCGTCATACTTGGCATAAGAGCATCCTGTTTTACATCCTTTCACGCGTAATCCTTTTTTTTTTTACATTTTTACTTAGTTCATTGCTTTCTCTTTCTTTCCATCTCACTGAGTTCTTTCCTTTTATCTTTCTCTCTCTTTCTATCTTTTTATTTTCTTTTTCTTTTTATTTTTGTTCTTTTTGTTCTTTGTCGAGCAGACTTGCTGTTTGTCATTATGTCATGTAACACCACGTGTGTGGTAACTACGACACGTGTAACTCTTTTTCTTTTTTTCTGTCTGTCTCTCTCTCTCTTGTGATATCTTTTTCTTTTTCCCTCTCTTTCTTGCTTTCTGTATTTCTACACCGATGCATCCGAGAACCATCAAATTACTCCCCTAGAGAGATCGCAATTATTTTACTGACCACTATAACGTTCTCAACTGATGTTTCATGCATGATCGATCGATCTACTTCATCTTCCTCAAACTGACCAACCATATCATTTAATTTCTTTATCTTTACTACTTATATTATTAATTGAGATCAATCGTTCGATCATGGAAACATAAAAGAAAGTTAGAAACTATAATAGATACAGTTGCATGCATAAATATCCGGCCAACCATATTTTTATATTTAACTGAGGTTTAAATAGTATAAAATGAAAACAGTAATATATCATTATAAAGTAGATTTATTGTGCTACATTACTACATAGTTAGATAATTAAATACAACAAATAATAATTATTTAGAACAAAAACAAAAGTTTTTGATACTTCATAAATATCCGGCCAAACAGAAATTACTCAATATATAACAAAAAACTTAAGAAAAAACAGTTACAAACTATTATAACTTGAAATAAATAAAAAAGTTAACGTTTTTCATCAATATTTAGCAGCCATACCCTTTGCTGCTATCACGGCAGCACATCGATGAGGCATTGATTCGATCAGTTTGACAATTCGTTCTTGAGAGACATTTTGCCACTCTTCTTGAACTTTTTCCCATAAATCAGCTTTATTTGCACAAGTTTCACTCCCTATTCTTAATTTTAATTCTTGCCATAAGTGCTCTATTGGATTTAAATCCGGAGATTGACTTGGCCACTCTAAAACTCGGACTTTTTTATGAGAAAAAACTTGTTGAAGGAGCTTTGATCGATGTTTTGAATCATTATCCTGCTGAAAGATCCATCCTCTTGGCATATTTTTACGTGCATAAGGCAGCATTACATCTAATATAATATCCCTATACTTAGTAGAGTCCATAATGCCGTCAATTTTGAAAATCGGACCAACGCCTTTCCAAGAAAAAGCTCCCCATAGCATGATATTTCCGCCACCGTGTTTCACAGTTGGTGTTTGATACCGTGGATCATTTCTGGTACCTTTAGGTCGTCGAACGTATCTTCTCCCATCGTTTCCAAATAAATTAATTTTAGTTTCGTCTGAGAATAAAACTTTTTTCCAATCGTCAATAGTCCAGAACTTGTGTTTTTCTGCGAATTCCTATCTATCCTTCTTATTTTTCTTACTGATCAATGGTTTCTTAACACCAACGCGTCCAAAAAGGCCCACTTCATTTAGTCTTCGAGATACGGTGCTTTGACTAATGTCAGTTAAATTTTCTTCACGTAATTCACGTGCAATAATAGCAGCATTTTTCTTCACGTCTGAAACAGCCTTTCTTTTGATCACTTTATCAACACGCTGAGTTGTTTTTCGAGGTCGCCCAGGAATGCGTTTAGCTTCTACAGTACCAGTAGTCTCAAATTTTTTTAGTATATCATTAACAGTCGATTTTCCCATAGCTAAAGTTGAGGATATTTCACGTGAAGTTTTACCTTCATTGTGTAACTTCAAAACTAATTCACGTTTGGCTAATGACGTCCTTTTCGGCATCTTGGCGAATGATAACTGATCGGATAATACAGAACAAATAGCGTACTCAATGTTTACATACCACACGGAGCGAAACACATTCTTTCCCGATTAGTAAATACCTTTAAAGATATTGGCCGGATATTTATGAAGTATCAAAAACTTTTGTTTTTGTTCTAAATAATTATTATTTGTTGTATTTAATTATCTAACTATGTAGTAATGTAGCACAATAAATCTACTTTATAATGATATATTACTGTTTTCATTTTATACTATTTAAACCTCAGTTAAATATAAAAATATGGTTGGCCGGATATTTATGCATGCAACTGTACATTTAACATTAGATATACCAGAACAGTCATTTTGACTAGTCGAACCATTTTAATTCAAAATTTCTATTTCATGTAACATTTGATTTCTGTAGATAATCAAGCGTTTTGTTATTTAAAAATGTCTATAAATTCATTTATCTATTAAAATTATTATTGTTAAACATTTTTTCTTATTTTTGAAGAATAAATAAAGACTAGAAGTCTCAAAAAACATTTTTTTTTTTTATACACCAATCATTTTGACTAGTGTGGTAGAAATAGGTATACTAAAAATGGTGGTATATCTAGTGTTAAATAATTTCTATCATTCCAAGATCGAGATTGTTTTTCACCATCAAATTATTTTTTATTATTTCAAATGTTAAACAAGTTATACGTTTTGTTTATGTTTACTTGTTTAATAAAAAAAAAAAAAATTTCATACGTTACTGAAAAAGTTAATTCGTTTCATTTGTCACATCGATTATATTTATGTCATCGTCTTTTTAGAAAGATAGAAAAAGTTCGTTTGTGAAATAAAGTAAAAATTCAATCGATTAAGCTTTGAAATTTATTCTAGAATTGCAATGGCGGTTTTCGTCTGGTAGAAGACTGCTTTTCGCGGTTAGGTTATTCGTTTTCTGGGCCTTGCACGTTCAATACTCTCTCGTTTTATTTGCTCTCCTCCCGTCTACTACTCCTCCACCTCTTCCACCACCACCACCACCTCCCCCTCCTCCTCCTCCTCCTCCTCCTGTTTCTATCTGCGTTCGTTGCGAAATGCAGCTCCTATCGATTCTCGTTTTATTTTCCTTTATCCCTTTCGCTTCGAGAGTCACTAGTACATACCTAACCTATACTGACTTACATTAGTTAGTATAGACAAATGTTTTTATATTTATTTTATATTTCTTAGAAATTTTCTTTCTTTTTTTTTTTTTTAACGAGACAGAAATAAAAAATATTTTATACAGAACATTAAATTGATCGATATCTTCTATCACGCAAAAAGTTAAACAAATGTATTGCTTTTAATTTTACGATCACTACTATTTAGGATATTTAGGGATTTAAATGGTGGGGGTCTCCCTGTTAGAATTTATTCGACTTAAGCCGATTTTATTTGCCGAAGGATATTCGCGAAAGCTTTCAATGATTACATCGATAATTTACGAAACAATATTCAGGATTAGAATACAAATTCAAATCTTGAATTATCGTATTTGTTAACGATACCACGCGCTATGATCAATGGTAACGACTTTTCCACCATTTTGTTTTTTATTTTTCAATTTGTGGATTCTTCTCGATGAATATAGTTGTACTTTGATATTTGAATTATTTCAATTTCATTTATATTTGAATAAAAAGAAATAAATAAAGTGATTGTACAGTTAGGTTTTTAGAATAACAAATGAACGTTCATTTTTTTTTTTTTTTGAAATATAAAAGGAAACGGAAGAGTGCGGCCATTGCTGCAATATGGCTGACGAAACGTAATACTCTTCAACTTTTAAAGAACATTAACATCTCTTTTCTTGTATGTATACGATGATTACGGATAATTCAGACCTCTTTCAATTCGAAACGCATCGACTGCGTCGAGCCAGGACTTACAGAAATGTATTCTGTATATATATATTTATATATATATACAGTGTACATTTTTTAAAAGGAGTAAAGTCGATACGTTCCAATACTCATGTTTTCACATTTATGGGGTGGAGGAAAGCTAACAATATATAGAAAAAGAAATTATTGGTTTATTCTATTGTAAAAAATCACAAAGTATGTATAATATAATAATACAAAATTAGACAAATATGTTTCTGTATTGGGGGTGTAGTTGAATTGAAATAATATTGCAAAATGAATTATTTAACTTGGTAATTGTCTAATTGTTCTGTTAAAACAACCGCGTGTGTACGTTTCTTTCGAACGAAGATAAATGAGCGTGACGATCGAGAACCGTAAAAACTGTATAATGATTGATTCCTCCGGAGAATTGGAATTTTTTGATGAAACTAAAAGAAATGATCACGCAACGATGCGGGTTTTGTCGTTAAATATATAAATTGTCTTTAAGACATATTCGCAAAACGTTTTCAAAATATCTTATAATAACAATTCAATATGGCGTCGGGACAAAATCTTTTTAATCGATATTTAATTTAAAAGTAATTTAATAATAATCTTTTCATTCGAATAATTTATTATTTTGTATTTATTCCTCGTGAAATGAATTATTATTATTCCCGAAAGATGTATAAAAATTCGACAAGTGGGTTTTTTTTTTTAAGATTAAAGGTTCGAGTCGAGGACGCCATTTTGCATTTCTTGTTGTGAGAAAAAAATACAAGGTTGAGAGACTACCACCAATCCACGACGATGTTTAACGCGAGTACTGGTCGAAGATACGATCTTGAGAGAGCAGGTTGCTTGAGGAGCTTATGTGGTACTGTATGTTGTACAGGTGTCTGTGCATCGTCACAAACAGTATAATGGGTTTGTAACGACATAACGGAATACTATATTCGAAGAACGTGTTGTGGTGGTAGCAAGAGAGAGAGAGAGAGATAGAAAGAAAAATGTTGTGGAATTACGAGCATAACGAAACTCGCCATGCACTTTGAATGCACAGACTGAATTCAAGTATCGTCTCGTAGTGTTGCTGAATCCTGTTCGTTAGTTAAAATTAATGAAACATCGACCATATTTTTCTATTTATATTTCGTCTATTTTTTAACATTTTTTACAGTTTTCTTTTTCCTGTATTTTTTATCCGTAAAAATTTTTGCTTCAACTTTTTTTGTTTCTTTTTTTACAATGGTTTACTATTTTATTCGTAAAAATTTATTAATTATTCGTCTATTTTTTAAACACTTTTTACAGTTTTCTTTTTTCTGTATTTTTTATCCGTAAAAAATTTTGTTTCAACTTTTTTTTTTTTTTTTTTTTTTACAATGGTTTACTATTTTATTCGTCAAAATTCATATAACAGTAAAAAACTGTAAAAAGATGTATTAAAAAGTTAGAAAACACTTGAAAGAGAGACTGTAATATAAATAATACAAAACTTTTTGAATGTATTTTCTCTTCTAACCTAAGACATATATATATATATATATATATATTATACAAAAGTCATATAAATCAAAGAATATCCTCTAAGTAAAATATCAAATTCTCGTCAAAGGAAGATCCGAGGGTATTATTTCAGGACAGGAAGAGCTTCCTTTTGTTTTTTCTTTTTTTTTCTTTTTGTTCTTTCCACCTATTTTTTTCTCTCTGCTAACAGCAGAGATCCTTTTCGTAAGTGAATTGCAGGGGGGAAAAAGGATCGATACGGACGGGAATAAAGTTCGGTGTCCCTCGCACTCAGACACGTACTGGTACTTATTGTACTTCAAAAATACAAAAAAAAATTATACAGAAAAAGAGGAAAGGAGAATGAAAGAGGGAGGGGGGAAAGGGAAGGGGAAGAGGGAGATGGGAAAGAAAAAAAATGACGTGAGAATTAGTGTGAAATTTTGTAAGTTTTAGAAGAACATATAATACAGACAGAGAAAGAGAATAGTAGTTGTAGTAGTAGTAGTAGTAGTAGTAGACGACAAGTAGGTAGCTAACTTACGTACCAATGACGCACAACTAAACTTACGACGAAAATTATGCATGCGAAAGAGGGGAGTAACGATAAACTTTGTTGAACGAAGAGTCATTATCCTTTTTATGGAACATCTTTTATATCCCAGAGTGGCCTTCTACCATAATCGAGAGCTGTGATTTATTTCCTTCCCCTCCCTTTCGCCCCCTCCTCTTTCCCCCTTTACCCCTACCCCTACCTCCTGTTATTCCTCACCGACCGAACATGAATTTATTTCTCAGAGAGAGAGAGAGAAAGAAAGAGATTGGTCTAGGAATATCTAAAGAAAATTATTCGGGATTAAAATTAATATATGAAAAAGATTTTAATAATAGTTCGTGTTATATGATAAAAAGAAAAAAAAGAAAAAGAAAAAAAAGGAGATTTAAGGATGAGAAAGAGAGAAAGAGAGAGAGAAAGAGTTTTAAAAGAAAGGAAAAATAATATTAAAACTTTGTAGACTTGTAATTAGACTCGTAGTTTTGCAACTTAATCTTGTAGTTTCGCGATCTAAAAATTAAAAAAGAAAAGATGCAAAAGGAAGAAATTTACTTATAAAGTTTGCGAATGGGAAACATTGATTCTTAAAATTGCTTAAAAACTTTTGACAAATTTCGTGTTACACGGCAGTTATTGCAATAAATCATTTATGTGTTATTATACGAAGTAAAAATGTTACAATTACACAACGTTATAATCTTCAATTTTATTTATTACGAATATTATTACCGTTGTACACATGTGTAACGTTCAGAAAGTCTTATAAACAACAGACAATAAAAGAATTTTCATAGATAACAATGTGTCACAGTCTGAAGGTGAATCTGAAGGAGGACGGTGTTTCGAATACATACACAGTGCTTTTAAATTACAATATACACATATTTTTCGATCAATTAATAATTAATTAAGGTATACAGCATACTAGAATATATTTTAATAATATTTTAGATTGTTTATAACATCTAAATTAATTTTATATAACTATTTTTATCTTATTTAAATAAAAATAATAATCTTTTATCCCCTAAATTTTATTTTACATTTGATATGTAATTTAAATATATGCACAAATTAAATTCCAGGGGTTGAAATTTTTAACATTAAACAGATAAATTAATTAATTAATTAATTAATTAATTAATTGATATAATATTAGCTGTGATTTCGACATTTAATAACAGTGCTCACGAGATAGAGAGAGAGAGAGAGAGAGAGAGAGAGAGAGAGAGAGTTCGAACATACAAATACATACCCAACACACATTATACAAACAAATGCCACTTGAGACATTACTAGTAGACACATTGCACCTGCGTGCATCATAATCCGGAACGAGACGATAAGTTCTTACTCGAGCGGAAAAATTATACCTTTTGAACAAGTCATTCGTGACCCTTTGGCAAATCGTGAACCCTATCGAACAATCCCATTTATTAAATGCGTTTAATTTAACATTCACAGTTTCTTTTTTCTTCGATTAATCGATATATTTCTGCAATCAATTTTATTATCAAATTGTTCATTTGTCTTTTATATATATTTATTATAATGTTTATGTATATATGCATTATTATATATAATAAACATTTATTATGATATAAATTATTATTATTATTATTAATTGGCATTAGGAACTCGAAAGTTTATTGTTGCAAATACCAAATCTCCCTCTCTCTATATAAATATTTATGAAAAATTATATATTGTAAAAGTTATAATATTTGCAATACTATATTATTATTATATTAGAAGTATAATGTTGGAATTTTTGCATTTTTTTGCATTCTAATTATTTGACTGCACCTGCACAGTGATGACTTCGAGGATTAAATATTACCGCAATATAAAAAGAATACATTAGAGTATTCAAATAATTATTAATTAATCGAAAAGAATGTGTATTGTTACCTGAAAACAACAATAATGTGATCGAAGTACCATCCTCTTTGAAATTCACCTTCAGACTGGCACGTGATCCTCTATGCAAATTCTTTTATTGAATGTTGCTTAAATGACTTTCCAAATGTCGCACATTTGCATAACAAGAATATTTTACCTAATTAATAGAATTTAAGATTATGAAGTTTTGATTTTAGCTTTTTTTTTTTAATTATTTTTATGTAATTATTTTACCGCACCTGCACAGTGATGACTTCGAGGGTTAAATTTGACTGTATTATAAGTAAAATGTATTAGAGTATTCAAATAATTATTAATTAATCGAAAAGAATGTATATTGTTATCTAAAAACACCAGGTGATCGGAGTACCGTTCTTTTCGAAATTCACCTTCAGACTAGCAGGTTGTCATCTGTCAAAATAATTGTATTAATTGCTTAAATGTTTATATGACTTTCCGAACGTTGCGCATGTGTATAACAAAAATAATTCATCTAATTAATAGAATTTAAGATTATAAAATTCTGATTTTTTTGCTTTTTTTGTTCATTTTTATGTAATTACTAGTTACATCTTGCCCTTCTACGCGTTACTGTAACTCATGTGAGCTAAAATATGACGTTGTCGTATAAATAAAGGTTAGGTTATGTTCAAATTTTTCGCGCACTCACCGAAATCTATGACCGACGGATGACACTGGACTTACCAGTATCATACAATTATTTTTTAAAAATTAATTAATAATTTTATAAATAAATTAATATAATAAAAACCTAGCTTTATACAAATACAACGTTGTGTTAAAATTTCAAAACAGTCGGTAAAGTACTTTTGGAGATTATCGATTAGGTACAAAGGAAATCTACATTTTTATATATACAGATTTTAACCCTCGTGCGCAATGGTAACTTCAAGGCTAAAAATTACCTGTAATATAAGTAAAATGTTTTTAAATATTAACAAAAATTGTTAATTATCAAAAGAAATGTATTTTGTTATTTAAAAACACTGAGTATATGATCGATGAACCGTCTTCCTTAGAATCCACCGTTAGACTAGTATTGTTGTTTATACGACTTTCCGAAGGCTGTATGTGTATGTATAACCAAAATAATATTCTAAAAGTCATATAAACAAAAATAAATAAATCAAATTTTATTCGACTCTCATAGAGGACGATGACTCAGTTTACCGTTTGATTTCGAGGTGAACGGATGTGTCGAACCTATACTAAATGTTTTTAGACTACAATATACACGTTTTTTTTTTCAATTAATTAACAATCATTTAAGGTATGTAACAATTCTCATTCATTCTTTCTTAAACGTATCACATACATATACACACACATACAATAATTATTACAATTAACACTGAAATCTTCCATAATTTTGTTCAACTGACAATTTACCATTGTCAGTACCAATTTAATGGTTTTTATCTAACTTTCTCTCTCTCTCTCTCTTTCTCTCTCTTTTTTTATATCGTCTCATAATTTTATTGTTAACATTGTTTTAAAAAGTTTCCCTTCAAAAATGACTTGTTTTTTATTTTTTTTTTTTTTGTTATATTCGATGGTTTAACACCAAGAGCACTAATAAAGAAGAGACAGAAGAAGAAAGTGAAAGTGGTTGAAGATATCGATGTCGCAAGTAGTACAAGTTTGAATAGAGTCCGACCTTTAATATACAAAAGGGAAAAAACATCATCCACATTCGTATCTTTCGACGCCAATGGGATATTTCCAATAACGAGTCTATTATAAACGACTAACCGAGTTTTTCGTTATCTTGCTACGAGTAATACCCATTGCTTGAGAATTTTCTACATTTTTTTTCTCTCTCTTTTATTCTTTATTCTGTCGCTGACAGAAAATTGCACGACAACAACAACGATGTTCGTTGCTCGTTGCAAGAACAGAATTGTCAAGTGGTAATATATATATATATAACACGTTTGGTATTTCAAACGTGCAATTGACTAATGGCTGATAAATGATAACTATAATGAAATGTTAAATCGATATTTAATCTTTTTCTCTTTCCTTTTTTGTTATATTTAAATTTTCTATGCAAATGACGTGAAAAAATCAATAATTTATACAATATATATATATATATATATATATATATATATATATATATATATATGTATATATATATTATATATATATAATGTTATAATAAATATATATAAATAAAAATATAATATTAATATATATAATATAATAATTATTATATATTAAATTATATTATATTAAATTAATTACAATAATTAATATATATATATATATATATTAAATATTAATGTAATATGTATTTATATAATATTTTATTACATAATATTTTTTGTTTTTCTATCATTTCAAATTGGATCAATTTGTTTTGTTTTTAAATACAACGAAATTTAATTTAAAGCATCTCACGTGTAAATGTTTTTTTATATTCAAATTTTAATCATTTTTTTCCATGAATAATAAATATAAGTAATAATAAATTCCATAAATCATTTATTAACATGATTATTATTTATAATATTTACGTATTATAACCAATGATTACAATGATATGAAAATTGCGATGCCGATTCTTGATATCTATGACTACGATGATGATTATGATGGTGATGATGAAAATCTGTGTCGCGTGTATCGAGGACGCAACACTTTTTGGGTAAAAAAAAAAATGCAAAAAAGAAGAAGAAGAGTAAGAAAAAAAAAACAAAAAAAAGAAATAGATCCCGCGACTGGGATCGGAAAAGTCGGCCAAAAGTTCCGCACTGCGTGGAGATTTTTCTTTGTGTTGGACGTTGAAACCGAAAAAAAAAAAGAAAAAATAGAAAAAAAAAAAAGAGAAATACAAAGAAGCATAAAAACAACAGTAACAACACAACACAACAGTAAAAAAAAAAAAAAAGTAAAAAAAAAGAAAGGGATCAAGAGTGATAAAGAAAAGGGTCGTAGTTTGCATCCAACGTCGATATTTTGATCCCTTTTTTTCTTTTTCTTTTTTCTTTTTTTTTTTTTTGTATCTTCCTACGAACACGAGATTCACGCTAGCATTGGTACTCTTCACAATGCCAAATTTGTCCATCGTTGGTCTCAATCAAGAACAGTCCGACCGTTTTTCCTTTCCCTCTCATAGGAAAGACAGAAACAGAAAGAGAAAAAAATGAGTGAGAGAGAGAAAGAGTGAGAGAGAGAGAGAGAGAAACGAATGGAGGTCGATGACAGACGAAACGGCTTTTAAAACGGGCAACGTTCTTCCTTTTATGTACATACATATACATATTCACACAAACACATATAACACTAATGCATTTATATTCTTGTTGCATTTACTGATACTTTTACCTATAAACATTTTTCTATTACTTATTCAAGTATAACTTACTTATACTGTAGTATGGTGTTATTTATTAGTATACTGTAATAAAGTATTATTTATTACTATATTTTACTATAATATATTAATAATAGGTACTATTGTAGTACCTATAGTTATAATATTAGATGGACTGGAAAGTAATGTCGCTTTTTAACCTCAAAATTTAAACGAATAAATTTTTTAAACAAAAGTTTTTATTATTAATCAATATTTAAATTATTTAATTAAATTAATTAATCACGTTATCAACAACCTTTTTCTATCTGGTATGCAAATTTTTAATATCGTAACGATAAAAATCATCAATCGGTATTTTGATTAAAATATTAATGTAAAAATTTGACGTGCGTAGTAACGACATTATTTTTTGGTCCTACTGATATATATAGCTGTAGTATATATAACCTATTTTTTATAATATATATTATAATAATAATATACATATATAGGTAGATATATATATATAGTATTAGGGGGATCGGAAAGTAATGTCGTTTCTACGCATGTCAATTTTTATATTTTAATCAAAAACTGATTAATTTTTATTAGTCCAATATTAAAAATTTGCATACTAGATGAAAAAAAGGTTATCGATAACGAGAGTTAATTACATTATTGATTAAAAATAAAAACTTGTTAGAAATTTATTCGTTTAAATTTAAGGTTAGAAAGCGACATTACTTTCCTATTGGGTTGGCAAGTAAATAATTGTGAATTTTGTCGATAGGTGGCTTTTTAAAATCAGCAATGACTTAGTTTGCCAACCCAATAATATAATTCACATTATTTTCTATTGATACAAGGAACAAAAAAAGGGAATTTAATGCTTGATACGGAACAGAAAAAAAAACAAGAAAATTTCCATATATTTGCATAGTCGTTGAAATGTTAACCCTTCAGAAAAATCGAATGACAATTTTTTCCTATTAGTTTAACAAAAAAAAAAAAAAAGAAATTTTAAACTTGAGTCAAAATTTTACATCTGTTTTAAATTAGTATAGAAATAAATTTCGTACACGTTCGAATATAAACAACAACAAAAGTGGAAAAGAAAGACAGAGAGAACAAATAAACAAAATTAACATAAAAATTCAAGTTTAACAGAACGGGAGAAGATGCAGAGTAGTAAGTATGTATTATATATCATGTAGGTCAGTGGAAGAAGAAGAAGAAGAAGAAGAAAATGAAGTAGAGAAGAGATAGGGTTGGAATGGCAGAGAGAGAGAGAGAGAGAGAGAGAGATATATAGAAGGGAGAAGACGAAAGAGGAGGAGGAAAAGGAGGACAATTTTACAGAGGCGAGTCTGCAACCTGAATCGACCAGCACAGAGTTATTTGTCTCGATCTTTCGTTTCTTTTTCTTTTTTTTGTCGTTGGCTGGGTTACCGCCATTACTACTAACACATCATCGTAAAACCTTCCTTCTACGGTATGATTAAAAGGACTACGTGCTATCTTTTTCTATAGGTATCTCTCTCTCAAACATTTTATTCTTATCTTTTCTCAAAGTACACATAAACGTTGTATGATGCATTTATGTGATGTACATCGATGAAAATTTGGTTAAAAAGAAAAAAAAAAAAAGAAAACAAAGTAGAGTTAAGGATAAAAGAATGTGATAAAAATGAATGCATTACATATACATACATGTGTGTGTGTGTGTGTACGTATCGGGTTCATTCGAGGTTGTTAAACGAATTTTAGGTGAAAATCATCGACCCGTTAGATTTTACAAAGGCTTCAATACTATTCGCTAGGTTGAACATTTCTTTGAATTTATCGATCGTCTCTCTCTCTCTCTCTCTCTGTTTTTTTTTCTCTCTTTTTTTCTCGTTTTATATTATATATATATAGACACATTATTTCTCTCATTTCTTTATATTTTCAATAATATTTATTCAATTCTCTATATTGGAACACTTGAATGCTACTCCAGGGGGTTTACAAATAATAGTCGATTATTGCAATACCGATTGCTTTTCTTAGTACCATGTCTTGAATTTTCTAAGGTATTTTTCTGCAATTGGTAACGTTATATGTATTTAAATATTTGAAGAATCTAGGGTAGAGATTATTTCTCGTTTAAAGAGGGCTTCCACATTTATATATATATATATTCCATTGTGATTACTCGTAAACTCCAAAAGTAATACAGTACTTTAATATAAATATTATAATAATTAATATACTGTATTACAATATCATAATAAATAATATCATTGTACTATATATTAATATGTATTATAAAAACGTTTAATATATTGGGATCTGTAGCACTTGAATACGCTATCTGGTGGTTAAATTCAAAATTAGAGTAGATAGGTCGAATTGCTACATCACGTGGGATCTCTAGCACTTGAATACGCTATTTGGTGGCTAAATTCAAAATTAGAGTACATAGGTCGAATTGCTACGCCACGCCCCTGCCAGAGATCTCAATATTGGATTGGCAAGAAAGTAATTTCGGTTTTCTAATGTGAAATAAAACTCAATTATTTATTTTTACATTTATTTTTAAATTACACGGAATTTGTTTCTATATCAACCTAAAAGTGTCAAATACCAAACCTTAAAAGCATGCTTAAAAGCAACAAAAATTCTAACATTAACAAAAGAATAACGAAATAAACATAACGCTATCTATTGGTGCAAACCGAAATTACTTTTTTACCAACCCAATATATATCTACCTACATATATGTAAATTTCTATTATGAATGAACAACTTTGCTTCGTTAAAAAAGAAAAAAAGACAAGTAAGAGAAAAATAAAGATTCTTATATTATGTCTTGTTCTCTGTATACGTTTCGTAAAATGACATTCGTGATTATACGCGTGAATGAAACGGTATGTGCAAGTTTCAAGAAAAGAGCCCATATATGTTAATAGCTAGATGCTATGTTTCTTTGAATGTATATACAACAATTGCACATATATACGTGTATTGTATAGTTGTTCTCTACAGTAAAATACGTGCTTTTGAAGAAATCTTTCTCTTTCTCTCCGGTGCATATGAATAATTGTTTATATGAACGTAAATGAACACGTATATATAGCAAAATATACGTTTCTAAATGTATATGCATATATAAATACACATATACATATACGTATGCTTTATGTACGAGCAATTGTTTTTCAAACGCATAAAAAAAAATGTTTCGAGGATAACATGAGATTGATTTTCACTTTCTAGAAATAAATACGTTTACCATTAACCATCGTTGTTGAATAATGCCGGCATTGTGGTTAAAGATTCCACTATATTAATTAAGTGATACGTATAGTAATATAATCTAGGGATAAATAATGAAATTTAATTTAAGCTTGTTATTTAATTTCAATATATTTATCATTATATATTAATAAACAAATTTATATTAATTTTTATTTAATAATAATAATAATAATAATAATAATAATAATATCAATAATAACATTGACACACTTGGTCCTCGATTATTAGATCATCGTAGACCGCGCCGCCATTGTGGTTAATATTAAAATACGTTAACTACGTGAGTCAATTATTTAAATTATCTACATAAATAATAAAATAATTGTAAAGAATTATTGAATAGGATTTTCATAATTAATATTAGAATTAATAATAATGTCATTGAAACTTTGCCATGATCATTATCGGAACAAATTTAATATAAGATTGTATAAATTGTTCATATCTATTACTTACACTTTGTAATACACACACACACACACATGTATATGTGTTACCGTGAAAGTCCGAAATTACAAAATGTAACTATATCATTAATATAGAATATATATATATATATATATATATATATATATATATATATTCTTCTTTTACTTTTTCTTTTATTATTATCATCATTATTATCGTCATTATCGTAATCATGTTATTCGCTGAACGTGAACGTAATAAGTTTTAATATTTTAGCGAATAAATTTTCATTCGTGACCGTAGACGGAAATAATTATGAAGGTAGCGGTAAAGTGGATGTGCGACGTCAAAATGGAGGATGAGAAGAAGATCCTTCGAATGTTCTCTCTCTTTCTTTTTTTCTTCTCTTTTTCTTTCTCACTCTCTCTCTCTCTCTCTCTCTCTCTGTCTCTCTCTCTCTCTCTCTCTCTCTCTCTCTCTGTCTTGCTCAAGTATTCTACAGTAAAGGCGTATCATTAGCTGTGTGGTGTACTTTATAGACGTGAATTCATGAATGGCCTCTGTTCATTACTTCAACGATTTCTACAAAGGAATAGATAAAGATAGAAAACTGTGCATAATGCGTTGATGCCTTCATTTAACATTCGATTCTTATCGTAATTGACAAAATTAAGCCATTACTAGCATTGTCGAATAAAATTGACCCTTTTTAAAAAGATCTTAACGTATCTTTCATCAGACATATATAATGTTTAAAATTCCAAATCTTTTTCGATTACATAATGTCTTATCAAATTACAATTAACTTTAAAAAGAAATTATCATTGACGTAATTATTAATCTGTTAACCGGGTGAGACGTATAAAGACGTCTAACGTATTTTACGTATTTTATATATATATAAATAAACGACAAAAATATATATTTCATAGTCTTTTCATTTATTTTAAGCATAAATAATAATAAATAAATAAATAATGAAAAAAGGTACGTAATTAAAAAGGGAATTCCCCGGTTAACAGCTGGTGGGACGTATAAATTCGTCAAATGTATTTTACGTATTTTATATATATATAAATAAACGACAAAAATATATATTTCATAGTCTTTCATTTATTTTAAGCATAAATAATAATAAATAAATAAATATATATAAAATAATAAATAAATAATAAAAAAAGGTACGTAATTAAAAAGGGAATTCCCCGGTTACTGTATTTAAAAAAAAAGAATATTTATAATTTAAAAATCACATTTCTTATTAATCTGTTATAAATTGGAGTAGGGCTACAAAATAAAAAAAAGTTTAAAGTAAGTAAGTCATTTTACAGAAAGTTTATCAATGCGTATATGTATAATGCATACTGTATAAAGAAATCTATCAATAATTTTGAAAGTACGTTAAGTTAGTATATTTCTCTTTCTCTCTCTCTCTTTCTCTTTCTCTTTCTCTTTCTTCGTACTCCCTCTCTCTATGTCTTCCTACGCTTAACTTTACAAACCCATGCGATTTATGGTTTATACATATACGTAGATACACACTTAGGATATCTTATACAGAGTTCGTTTATTCTCTAATAGAATGGTTTTAAAGTAAGCGAAGCTTGCAAGCTTTGAACTGGGTCAAAAGTCGACGCGTGACTACTTGCCAACCTACTTGGGAATGGGTTCGAACTGACTCGTAAATATTCACACACGTGAACATATATGCGTGTGAATATGTATAATAAAAATATAGATTTTGTTTTCTTTCTTTTTCATTTTCTTTTGGAAATTTACAAGTATTTATTCTTATATTTATTCAGTTAGAATTTGTTTTAAACTTGTTGTAACTCACAATCAATTGAATTGTTATGAGACAATCTCTAAGTAATTTATTATAATATATATTTTTTTGTGTGTGTGTTCTATCTTTGTCTCTGTCTCTTTTTGTCTCATTCTTTTTCACTCTTTCTATTTTTCTCTTCCGATGATTCAACGGGGTCGACGATCCGTTAGAGAGGCTTCGACGAATTACCATACACCGGCGTGTTGTGTACGATGATAGCGGCTAATTTCCTTTGGAGGGATGAATAATTCATTTCCGTTTGGTCGTACCAACAAGGGATTTCTTCGTGAAATCGACTATTCAATTTTAGTTATCTTTATATCGTTAAGAATAATAACAGTTTTTTATTTTTTATTTCAATAGAAAACAATATACGCTTAGAGTGAGAGAGAGAGAGAGAGGAAACAGATATTTACAGCAATTTCATTCCATTTGATTTATCTTTCTTATCTTTATCTCGCGTTATTTGTAATTATAATTTTAATTATACATAAATATATGCAATGATAAATGCAAAAATAGGAATTAACATTAGATATACCAGACCAGTCATTTTGACTGGTCGAGCCATTTTAATTCAAAATTTCTACTTCATGTAACATTTGATTTCTGTAGATAATCAAGCGTTTTGTTATTTAAAAATGTCTATAAATCCATTTATCTATTAAAATTATTATTGTTAAACATTTTTTGTTATTTTTTAAGAGTAAATAAAGACTGGAAGTCTCAAAAAGCATTTTTTTTTTATACACCAGTCATTTTGACTAGTGCGGTAGAAATAAGTATACTGAAAATGGTGGTATATCTAGTGTTAATGATAATATAATATTTTTTCATAAATAATAATATTCATAAAATAAAATATAAGAAATATATTATTTATTTTTATATTGTACCATTTTTACCGCCTTTTTTGAATTAGCAGAATACAGTTTTTGTTTTTTCGTACGGTTCATCCATCCATTTTTATTAACCTTCCTCACGTTGTTTGATTTTGTGTGATCTTTAACATTATAAATATTATTTTATATTATTGACAATAATTTTATTAACATTTTTCTATTATTATTCTTATGATAAAATATAATAATATAATAAATATACGATTCTATTAGAGGGAAAGTAATGTCGTTACTACACAAGTCAATATTTATATTTTAATCAAAAACTGATTAATTGTTAAATAATATTAAAAATTATTAATTATATATTATAAATATTAAAAATTTGCATATTAGATGAAAAAATGTTGTTGATAACGAGGGTTAATGATTACATTATTGATTAAAAATAAAAACTTGTTAGAAATGTATTCGTTTGAATTTAAGGTTAGAAAGCAACATTACTTTACAGTCAACTTAATATATAACAGAAAAAATTGATTGTTGAATTATGAATTTTGTTTATTTGTTATAAATACAAATATCTCTCTTCTATATATTTTATTATAAAATATATAAAAGATATCAGAGAAATAAAATTGTCCATTCATTGAAATCTTGACTTCGGTTCGTAGCGTGTCCCACATTAAAAAGCGAGACCGAACTGAGACCCAAGTTGGTACATTGCCAGAATGGAATATTGTTTCTTATAATAATAAGGAGAGCATTCTTCTCTCTCGACAGAAGAGAAAAGAAATAGTAGGGAAAGAAAAGGTCGTTAAACAAAAAAAAAAAATAATATTCTCCTACTTTTTCATAATCAGAGTGTATAATTAAAGCTCGCACAGGCGCGTTTATTTCAAACGAGTAATAAACTCTCGTTGGTCTAGTAAAGTATTTACGAACAAAATTTTCTAATTACAATATAATTATATCATTTGTTATATATTTTTTATAATTATTATCATTTGTATAACAATTAGTATAAATGTTGATTGATTCTATCATTTTATGTCGGCCATTTTGAAATAATTTGAGCGGTAATTTTAAAATTTGTGAAATCTTTTTCTTTTTTATTTTGATCATTAAAACACATACATAGATATATAAAAATTTTTACAAACATTAAAATAATGTTATATATAAATGGTATAATGTAAATATAAATTTTTTTGTAAACCTAATTGGGTAATATCAATTTCTAAAGAAAAGTTGAAAGTAAGATACACTCTGAAAAACAGGACATATGTAAGTGGAACATGGTTTAACAGAAGAAGAACATCAAAGAGGGGTTTTAACGAAATTCCGAAGAATTCTCAAAGCGTTTAGGATTTGATGTGTTGAATTTCAGTGTGCAACCGACCCATTTTCTAAAAGCGTGTCTCGTGGAACGTTATTTCAGAGCTTTGCTCTTTGCAAAATATTTATAGCCCATTCTAAATACATATAAGCAAAAGGAGGTTTGAACTTTTAAATAACGCGTCCTCTTTGCAATCTAATTGTGTGTATTTATTTGCATGTATCTATGTACTTAATAAAATTAAATAAGTAAATATATATATAATACACTTATATACGTCATAAGTGGTGAACGAGATAGGAGGGTTGTTGTATTGCATCGTTTACTCGTTCAAAAACTATTGAAAAGTCAAGAAAGACAAATAAATGGGAAACGTCAAGTGGAATGTACAGAATGTTAATTGTTTAATGGGATATAATCGTTTAATGGGAAAGACCCTTACATTCATTCGAAACCACCATACGCGTGACGGATGAATAAGACCGCTCTTATGTGGTCTTTGATGCTTCTATATTTATATTTATCTGACGGAAAAGATTATCCTCTTATTTCTATTTATCTCTCTAAACATTTTTCTCTCTACTTTTTCGTAAAATTTTCCATACATAGGAAAATAATATTTCTATTTAATGCGATAAAATGTTTGTGATCAATTATTTATATAAACATTTTGTTTTCTCTTGTTTTTTTTTTTATTTGTATCCACAATTTATTATACACGTGTATTTGCATATTTATACCGTGTGTAATATAAATTTATATTTTATTAATTAAACATATTTTTTTTGTTATATATATATACCATAAAATATTACCGTAACCTAATATTGTTGCTTTCTAACATGCATACATATGTATGTGTAGTACTTTATGATAACATTTTCATTAACACAAGAGAGAACAAGATTATAAATAAATAATTTATTCTTGTAACTTCATTCTCCTTTTGCGCGTAACGAACCGATAAACAGGTTGCGTGAGTGCGTGTTCTGGGTGGGGCTCCCATCCTAGCTTGCTAATCGATTTCCTTTTGAATGTGTTATCGAATTAAATTAATAGGAAAAGAAAAAATTACGTATTTATACGATACAAAAGCTACCTATTGAAATTCTTTTTTTTTCAATTAAATGTATTGTTAATTAACCTAAAAAAAATGTATATAGACATATAATTAAAAAGATTAATTAGAAAGAAAAAAAACAATTTTAAAGCTATTAAAAATGATGGATTGAAAACTTCTACAAAAATCTAATATGGCGGGCTCGTAAGAGCTGCCATCTTGGTGAACGAACATTTAACCTTTAAATTTCTTAAATAAAAAGATAAACCCTTCTTCTTCTTCTTCTTTTTCCTCTTCTTATCGATGAAATACTTTTATACTTTACTTAAAGCGTGCTATGATAAATGGTGGCGACCAGCAGCATGGTGTATGAAGAGATAGTCGGAATAAGGGGCAGCTGACCTCAGCCGCCGCGCACGCTCTTTACGCGCGAGATGCCCCACAATCTGAACTCGGCTTCCGCCAACTCCGCTAACACGGGACCGAATCATCAGGCTTATCCTCACCAACCTTATCATCGAAATGGAGATGGACTTCAGCCAGAAGTAATCTTTCTTTTGTATTTTTTTTATTGTTAATATAAATTATTACATTTGGGGATAATAATGTTCGTAGATTTTAAAATTAATATTTTCAAAAGAAATTTTACATAAAACAATCAATTAAACAATTGCAAATAAATTCACGAGCTTGTTTCATTTTAATAATTGTTTTGTAAACAGATAAAATGGTGTTCATTAAAATAAATGTTTATAGATATAATATATATCGTATATATGTACTAATTCCTTTTATTATATTTCATTTATCATTATATTCTATCAAATAATTTCATTATTCAAATATTGTATTGTAGTTTATAATTATTCTGTATAAATACAAGTACAAATATGAATTAATTACGTGATATTAGAGTGAATCAAAAGTTCGCGCATTTATTGCGTTCAAACTTTACTTTGAAACTGTATAATGTGAATTGTTTTTGTAAAATTTACTTTGGAAATATTAATATTAAAATGTACGAACTTTTTTGGTTTATACGCAATATTACAAATATTATATGTGCGATGAATTTGTAGAAAGAACCGGTTGAATTCGACACGTCGCACCTACGTGGTGCACCAGCCGAAGTGGAGGCATTGGTACACAATATCAAAGACGTTGCACAACAATTTCTTTATCACTGGAGAACATTTCCGATTGTCTTGCCACCACCACTTTCCACGACTACGGAAGGTGAAGACACACTTGCAAGAAAGAAACATCACTTGAAGGATCTCTTCGTAGCACCTAGTTTTGACGAATTGGATGCTGTAGCAGTTGATAGCAAAGGAGAACCTCGAAGACTTACTAATAAACAATTAGAAAGCATCAGAGAGAGAGGGTAAGTCGTTGGAAATAAAAAAACTAATACCGCCATATTCTTTTTTTTTATTATTATTTCTCTCTTAATCTCTATGTAACCAAATTTTATTATTGTTTGTAATTATTTTGTTTCCTTCTTCTTCCTTTTCTCTCTCCCTTTCCTTCTCCTTTTCTTGTCTTGTCCCCGTTTTGTTGTTTATTTTTCAATCAAGTAGTTTTATAGTCATCGATATTACTTATATTGTTAGTTTTTAATTTAGATGTTAGATTAATCTCGCTAGATTAAATATTAGCGATCATCGTCAAATATATTATCATCGAAGGAAAGATTATTATATGTCTACACGTTTTGAAACATGATTTTAATATATTTGCCAATATTTAATACACAGGTAGATATAATGCAGTACGTAAGTATTTAAAAAAAAAAAACACGAAAGTAATGTGTGTAACAATTAGACACAGTATTATTAAATAATGTAGATTTAGAAACAAGTAAGATATTTTGTGTGATATTTAGAGTGCTGCAGTTTTTTATTAGTCGGCATGGAGTGTGAACAATTTTTCTTGTATTTTTTATTATCAAATTTTATTAGCAATTTTCTATTATCCGCAAGCGAATAAATATACAAACAATTTTGTTACATATAAATTAAAAAAAAAAAAAAAAAAAAAAAAAAAGAGGATAAGAATTGTTAATTTTGTGGAAACAATTGTGATACGGGAAGGAAGAAAATTTAGGACGATAGGATTATTAATTCATTTTCATATTTTGTCATCTCTGATAAACGTTTTAACGTATTTTTGTAAAGCTTGCACAAGGATAAATACGGAAAGCCGAAGAAGCTGAATGCCACTCAGTTGGAGAGCATTCGAAAATGCGGGTATGTCACACGCATAAGTGAAAATTAAATACTAAAATGTTTAACGATTAAGCAATAATCTATCTGAAACTGAGACAAAGAGCTGAATTAATTACATAATTATTATAAAAAAAATCATTTCTATATTATTTTCTCTATATCGATCTGTTTATTTAAACAAAAGATGATTACATTAATAATAAAATGTTGTAGATGCTCTACTTGTCAGTTTCAGTGTTGTATTTGTCTATCCTTATAATTCACTCAAACACGAACTTTCCTTAAGATTTATTCAATTAAAAAATAATATTAAAAATTTATTCAAATAAAAAGAAGCACAAATTTTTGTTTTCCAAAGTTTCACATATATACTGCTATGTATAAATATATTAACTATAGCAATTAATAATACATCATTTTTACTTGCACTTCAAATTATGAAAGTAAAGGTTTCACCTGGGAACAAAAAAATAAAATAAAATTCAATATATCGAACACATGTAATTGGTATAGTATCTAACAAATGTCTATTGCATCTCTTTAGCATGTTTTACTCACATTGTACATATATATATTATATATATATATATATATAATATTTAAAAAATTATCACTGTAAAACATTGCAACGTGGTGTGGGTTTATCTTATATATTATTTTTAGGAGATATGCTTGTAAAAATAGAAAATAAAAAAAAACAGATAAATAATTATTAGTTTTTACATATTACAATGTCCATAGGCAGAGTTACATAAGTAAGTGTATATTATTTAGTTTTGTTTTTCAATTAATTGAAAAAATATCGTACGATATTTTAATTAGCAACAACAGATCTTTATAGAACAATATCAGTAATTGTTTAATTAAACTAAAAAATAAAAAAAAATAAAACATTAAATAAGATTTCAGTTATTGTGTGTTTGTAAAAATTTGATTGTATAGTTCGTCGTGTAGAATTTATTAAATATTATTATTCTACTTTTCCTACTTTTTTTTGTCTTTTTCTACTATAAACTTCGAAATTGTATTTGCACAATTACATAGGACACACAAAAGAAGTATTTACATATATACAATTTTACATATTATCTAATTACCTGCATTTTGCGCCATTATTTGTACAGGGAATTTGAAGTGGATTCAATCAATTTTGCCGGTCAAATACATCGATGGCGATTAAGTGCTCTTCTTCAACGAGGAAGAGACAGAAGACGCGAAGCACTACTCAGAGATCTTGCCTTAGCTACTAGATTTCTTGTAGTAACTGCAAAAGCTAGATTAGTGTCCCATTGCTTCAGTGTTTCGCAATCTTTTAAAGCATTCTTAACAGGATTTTTACGTCTTCTCGGTAAGACAAATAAATATATACAAAATTATTGATAATATTTGTAATTATATAATTATTATTTTAATTTATATTATTACAATATGTATATATTTTTACAGATATAATAATAGGTGTGCCATCCTTGCAAGCACATAATTTAGATGCCAAAATTCGAGAAGAACGTTGTCGATATTTAGTTGCAGAGTTAGTATGTAGAGTAAGTGTACATTGTTTTTCTATAAAAAAGTATATATATATATTTTCTAATATAGTATCAAAGTGTAAATATATATCATATATTTATATATACGTTATATTTTATAATATATAGCCAGAATATGAAGATTCATTGGAACTGCTTTGTGGATTTGTAAGAAAACAACTACGTCGAGCAACAATGGAAAAATTCGAGGTTGAACGTGAATCATCTCAGTTATTACCTGTTCCAATTCCTTTTGTGTTTGGTACACCCGGTGGAGCTGCTGTTGACCTAAGATTATTTAGCAGAGACATTATCAGAAAGGCTTTACCAATACTAGTCTCGATTTTAGAGAGAGAAACTCGTGGTTGGTTTCTTCATTTTAGGGAAAGACTGATATCAGAATTAAGAGCACAGAAAAAACCAGATGAAGAAATAGAAAGAGTACGAAAAAAACTTTACTTTTATTATTTTTATTTTGCTAAAAACATCTTTGTCAATCCTTTCCGTTTTTGTTTTTGTTTAGGAAGTTAATGAAGCGGTGATGAGAGAATATTTACAAAGAGTATACACCAACATTTTGTCGCATCCGGATATACTTGCACTCGGTGAAGGTATTGCACAACTTCTAGTCCAACAAGCACAATCCGTCGTATTAATGCACAGAGCAATTGAAAATGTCCAACGAAAGTTGCTGCAAACGAAAGAATGTTTAAGACAATATATTGAACTCGAACATCCAGTTTTATCACGAATACAACCATGGATGCGAGATCGTATGAGAGAAGCTGAAGAAAACTTTATAGAGGAATGCGAGTGGTGTGCTCACGAGGAAGCTCTTGCTTTGTGTAGTCATCAAAATTTGCAACAGACTTGTTACTTTCTCAATCGTGATTTAATTTTTATGAAAGAGGTATACAACAAATATTTGTTAGTTACATTTGTAATTTTATTTATATAATTGTATTGTCATATTTTAATTTTTTATTTAGAGAGAGCCAGTTTTATTGAAAGAATTGCGTAAAGTTAAAACACCGACTAGAAGCTTCCAATGGCCGACACAAATATGGCTTCCAAAAAATTGGATAATAAGACGAAATTTTCAAGGTCAATCTGAAATCATTCCAACAGTTTTAAGCAATACGCCAACGTCCATAACAACACCGCGTGCGGATCCGAGTCAACCTGTTTTCTTAGTTGAAAGAGAAGTAGTACGTACAACGACGACTAGGTGAGTTGAAGAAAAAGAAAAAACTTGATAAGTTTTCTAAACTTAGCAATTATATAAAATGTACATTAGATATCGTTAATCCACGTTACCTACCTTACACGAAGGTGGCCAATGTGGCGTTGGATAAATTACATAGCAAGAACATGGTGTTGGACTTGGAATGCAATGTTTCTTTTGGGAGTAGCAGTTCCATGGTACAGTCCAGTCTCCATCCGTGCTTTGTTACTTGTGCAACCTTTTACTCCTGATTTAGAATTAAGTCAAGTCAATGGCACATTGTTCCCACGAAAATCTTCACAAATGCCTACTCTCTGTTCTCGATTAGTAGCACTATGGAGGCATATCAGTAAAAGTCGAACACATTTTGAAACAGAACCGGATACAGGTAAATCTTGTTATCTCACTTATATATCAATTTTGTATATTTTAAATAAATATTAATTTTTTTTAATTTCTTATAGGATTTATCGGCAAGGGAATGACAAGACATTTAAATAGGCTATGGAATTATGGCGCCAAAGGCCTTTTAGGAACGCTTGTTATATTATTTATTTTCCCTGTCGTTTGTATACTTGCAAGTTTCGGATCTCTACTTATTGCACTTACTGCTGTTATGTGGTTAGTTAATATGTTAATCTTTTTAGAATTTTTTTTTTTTGGGTAATATGATTTTATTCTAAAAATAATTATATCTTTCAGGATGCCTTTAATTACTTTAACATTACATGCTTTCATGGCACTTATCATGGATTTAGATAGTCCAGAACCAAGTCGCAATCGCTATTTAGTTGTTATGGAAGCATTGGTTTGGAATATTGGTATACAAGGATGTTTGCAACCAATAGCAGCCTTAATAGTAGCTCTCGTTGTATGCCCTATCATTTCTTTTGTAATACTTACTGGTAAGAAATTTATTTGAATTTTTTTTTTAAGAGAGTGAATATATTTTTATGTAACATAATTATTTTTATAGTTGCTGTGATACGTTATTGCATTAGAGTGGTATGGGATACAATCATGTTCCATTTGGTAATCAAAAATAGAGGAAGAATTCCTGCTAGCGACAGCTTTGTAGTTAAAAGAATAGCAGGACCAGGATTAGCATCAGATTATTATTATCAAGTAAGAGAATCACAAATTGAATAATTAATGGATATAAAAATCTTCTAAAAATTGTCTAATATAATAAATATTTTTTTCTTTTTAGATAAGACCGGAACAAGCGTTAGCCGCGTTTGAAGCTAAATTAGAGCTGGACGAATTATTAGCTTTTCAGCAAGAAATAGAAAGATTAATAACTCAACCGCAACGAGATTTTAGCCAATTCGTAGAAGCTTGTTTTGGTCCGTTTGCCGCTGGTCTTGCGAAGATGAAAGATCCGTACAAATCGCTTGAAAAAGAAGCTAGAGATCTTATCGCTGTTTTACACGAAAAATTAGAACGACGAAGGAAAAATTTACAAACAGGACTTGGTGTGGCTGTAAGAAGCAAGATTAAACTAACAACGTTTGATTTGAAGGTGCGTTATTATTTTTTTTTTTTTATATATATAAAATATTGTAATCTTATTTTATGACTTATATGTTTGATTCCTGATAATAATACAGGTAGTTATACAACAAGGTGCCCTCATGTTGGAACGACTTTACCCATCACACGTATTTGCTCGTTTAACTGGAAACGAAGAAGATTTTTGGGAAAATAAAGGATTAGGTGTTGGTGACTGGGCAGGTTTAGCTGGTCTCATGTATGCTGACATTTTTAGTCTGGATTTCCTTCAACCTCTCGATGATTCTGATACCAAATTTAGACTAGAACCACATCCGGGTGTTGATTTGTCACGATACACAGATATGGTTCATAGTACTGAATTAGGTGGTATAAATGGGCCTGATTTGTTAGGCGCAGTTTATGCACCACGTGGAAATATTCAAGTGCATAGCCCATATCTTGAAGTTTCAGCATTTAATCCTCGAGCAAAGCAAGCCAGTAATAGCAAAAAATCTGATAAACGATGGTACAGTATATTAAAATGTTGTATCGATATTGATAGGTAATAAAATAAAAGAAGAATATGTATATGTATATATATATATTAATTTTTTTTTAGTGATACCAACGGATTATTAACATCTACCAAAGTCAGAAGACGTACCGTTTCAGCTAATGGTAGCATAGAAGGACGATGGCAACCATGGAAACGTCAAATTCGACCATACAGTGCTGAGAAATTAGTAATACCACTTCCTATTCCACATCCGGCACATATAGCAATTACCATTCACAATCGTGATTCCGAAGATCCAATTCCATTAGATTCCGAGCTTTGTCAAAATATTTTACGAGCTATCGAAGAATCACCTGGTGAAATGGCTACCGAATGTGTAAGCCGTTACAGAGGTGGTGGAGATTCTAGTTTTGATTCAGTTGCATCACAATCTTCTGTCTCTATAGAGACTGGTTTAGATAAAGACAATGATGAAACCCAAGAGACTGCTAATAACGATAAGGAGGGTGAAAATTATCATTGGACTCTTTCAAATTGGGGTGGAGGTGTGACAAGAAGAAGAAATAATTCTGGATCGATTAAAGTTGATTTAGCTTCACCGGAAGATGTTACTTTAGATACGGATACCACCAGAGCGATGTTCAGTACATATGGAACAACCGTGTAATGTACGTCTTTTAATTGCACTGGGTAATGTATTTGTGATTTTTCAACAATCTTTCATTCCTTTGGAAAAACTTCTTGGGTATGTGACATTTTAATTGGTCAACATTTACGCCTAATATTTCTCTAGATTAATATTATCAATGACAAGTTAAATTAAAAACAAAACAAAGCATGAATTAGAATGACAAATGGGCTCTGCTACCATTACTCGTAGAATTTTCATTTTATTATTAATTTTCTTCACTGATATATATATATATATAATATATAATATATATATAATTATAATATATATATATTATAATAATTATTATAATATGGTATAAATAATAATTATTATATGTATTATTATATTATTTTTGTATATATATATATATTTGTATAATTACTTTAAAAAATGATTTATGCGTATTCACGAACGATTATAACAATTTATTATAAAAACAACAACAAAAAGAGCAACACAAGATTTGACGCTTCAGTTAATAAAATGATAAAAATCAAATAAAAGCAAAGTGTTAGCAACAGCTCGATGGTAATGATATCCTTAAATTATATAATTATCAATGGTTAATCTATACGAAACAATACAGACACCAATTAATAATATAGAAATATCTCTGCACTGTATAATCTTTTTCTATTGTTTTTTTTCATTATTTTTCTTGTCTTCAATATTATTTACATTTTTGTACATTGATTTAAACAATTTATTGTTAAAATGAAAAATAATTAATGATATTAAAACTAATAAACTATTATGTATTCTCTATGCCTAATAATACATTCTAAACGTATATTTAAAAATGTATTATAGCATATCTAATAATTTTATAGAGTACCTTTATATAATATTCTATCTCTTTATCTTTATCTTCAAATAAAACATTTCTAATAGTCAGCAAAGTGTTAGATATTTAAAGCTCATCGCAAAGTCTGGGATGCCATTATAGATTTTTAATAATAATAACAATACAGTTAGCGAACAGAATAAGATAAAAAGATAAAGAAAAGAAAAATGTTCACGCTGTTCTAATATATAATAAATTAAAATATCAATGAAGATTAAACTTGAAATTATATTTAGAAAGAATGACTCTCGTATTTACATATTGTATATAGATAGACAATTGTATAAATGAACTCGTTAACATATATAGTTCATCATATGTATTTCCTTGTTATTTACTCTATATTAGAATGAATTCTATTAAATAACATATGTGAAATCGTGCTCTTATGAAGATAATATACTTACTTTTAGTATTTTATTTTAGAGTACTTGTTCCATTCATTTTGACATAGTTTCACTTTATAAGCCATTCCATTAAACTTGCCTATTATCAAAAAATATATAAGAGTATATGTAATAATTCTCTTATATATATATATATTTGTATACACTATGTACTTATGGATGGAATTTTATAAATTTTCCACGATATTTCAAACTATTCTGCTCTAATCGATGATCAAATTTATCACACTGGTGTCCTTTTAATCGAATCTTCATTTAAAATGAACATAAATAAAACAAAGTTTATTAAACACGTTGTTAATTATAAAATTACAAGAGAGGCAAATAAAATAATGATTTACATTTTACTTAATTATGACATTGCATAAGCTGTGTTTATCGAGCTATTGAAATCGCAATATCTTTAGATAAAATAAAATATAAAATAAATCTTGGTTGGAAGAAAAAAAAATAAATAAAAAGAAAAGAAAAATGATGAACATAAAATAAATATATAATTATCAAAATGTACAATTTTTTTAGATAAATATGCTGCCCATTTGCAAATATAAAGTGTATACAAGTAACAAATTCTTTAAACGATATATATGTTATTAATATTTATTAAAAAAAAAAAAAAAAAAAAAAATAGACAAATTTTGAATATTAATGCATACAAGATAAAATTTAAAACAAAAAAAAAACAACAAGAATTATCTTACATTATACAAGTAGAGATTTAGTTTTCCGTCATGTTTAATCCAACTTGTTCTTGATATTAAAAACAATATACACATTACACAAATACACATTTAGCTAATAAAATTCAGATATAAAAACATTATTATCCTATTCTGAGTGTAAGTTCATGAGAGATCTTTAAATATAAATATTAAAAATCATAAAATCACATTAATAATTACCATATAACTGCCTTTTTGGAAATCTTATTTGTTACAAAACTACAAATAGTTATAGATTTCTCGGTAAAAAAAAAAAAAAAAAAAAAAATTCTAATTAAATTAACAATAAGTGAATAATTCACTAAAAGTATTCCGAAATAATCCGACAGAATTGTTAATTCCATCCAAAACTAATAAAAAGCAAATTTTAATGAATTATTATCACTTGTTGATTTTTTAGTAATATTAATGTTTATTATATATCGATGTGTTATGAAAATATAAAAAATGATGGTCGAAAAGATTGAAGTGACTAGTTTTAACAATCAAGTATACATTTTTCTTTTCTGAAACGAATATATTTTTATAATTTATTTAAAAGTATGGTTTTGTTTTTCGAACAATATGATTTTCACAAATTTCTTTAAAATAGTAAATTATGAAATATATATATTTTATCTTCACCTTTCGTTATATATATATATATATTATTTCGTATAAAAATTCAATTTAACAAAACTAGATACCAAAATCTTATTCGGTTTCGCAAATGTTGATATTTGTACAGTTGCTTAATATCATTGTCTATTCATCCAGATGCGTGCTTGATATCAATATAATTTCAAAAGTTTAACAACAAGTTAAATATTATGTACAAATAAAAGATCTACTCTTAAATCAGAATTGAAAAGAAATAATATTTAAAAAAAGAAGAAAAAATTGTTTTTAATATATAATAGCTCGATGAAGTGCGCATACTATTATTGAGATGTATGTACAATGCAATGATAAAATGTCAGTAATTTATAATTTTAACATTAAATAATCTTTCTGAGACAATTGCATTTAAATATAGATGTGTCCGAGTACTTTGTACCAATAGAAATTTTACTAAGTAAGTTAAAATACTCCTTGAATGATATTATAGAATTAAATTTCATGCATAAACACACACATAAATATCAAAGATTGTGTAACGTGTGCATAATATTATTAAATATGCTTCATAGAAATTTACAAACTGATAATAGAAATATTATATAAATTCATTTTCTTTTTTCCAAATGTAAGACAACAGATTTATTCTTACATTATTGTCTTACTTTTGGTAAGAATTTAATAAAATCTTATATCAAATTTTATTATTCAATTTATTCACAATACTTATGTATGCAATTCTTAATTCTCATTTCTTGTGAAATTAGTATACAAGTAATCGCAAGAAAAAAAAAAAACAACAACCATTACCATTTCTGTCATGCTAATGCAATGCAGAATTCATGAACATATTAATAGAAAAAAAAAAAAAATAATAATATAAACGAAAAAAGCTGTAGGAAATGACCATTTTCAAATGAATTGTACGTATTCAGCAAAATTGTAGCGAATTGTAGCAGATTAATCAAATATCCAGAATAAGTAAAAACAAATATGCATTATATTCTTATATATCTCAAAAAGAAAATGTTGTATCCTAATCTGATAAATTTCTTTATTAGTTTATATATATATATATATTTATTTCTCATTCTTTATATTATATAAATAAAATTATAAAGTAAATCCATTTCACTTGACAATTGTGATCAAGACCACGATGAGATTATTTTCTTAATTTCTTCCAGAAATTTACATTTGCGTAAAAACAAAAATAGAAAGAAGGAAAGAAAGAAAGAAAGAGAGACGCATGTACCCAGTACATGTATAATTAATACAAATTTTAAGAGAGATCGTAACGTATATGATATAAGTTATTTATCCAACCATTTAACTGATGGTCTTAATATTGGTACTACAATATAAAATTGTAAAGAAATTATAAAATCATATACGTAAAATATATTTACATTGTGTAAAGTATTATTCCTTTTGTAAACTCTTTATTGTTAATTATATATTTCTAGTTATTACGTTTTTATCTTTTTATTTAAATTGTTATAAAATAATAAAAACATATTATATATAATACATATATATGTATAATAATTTCTGATAGAAATATTTTTTTAATTTCGTTACATTTTATGTATATTGTTTTATCAATGATATTCTCTCATTTATTTATTTACAATTAATACACACATATTATATATTTATACAATATTATGTTATATTAGCAATGTAAATAATAAAATAAGACTTTTGTAATAGGAGTGCACATTGCATAATCATATTATATGCAAATAATTTCAGTCTTTCGTGATATCAATCGATTGTTGTTCTATTAAATATGTTCTCGTTACAATACACTTAGTCATATAACAAAAACATGGAATTTCGTGTTCAACTTCGGCAGCATCCAATAATATAAATTCTATATTAAATTTTCTTTCTTTCGAAGTGTCCTTTTTTATTTCTAAATGAAATGCCACAGGCTCGTCTTTTTCTACTTTTACATCTACGGGCAATACAATGATAGTTTGTTTCCAATGCGTTGATGCATCCATTGGTCCTGTAGATAATTCTGAACCATCAGGAAATTCGACGGAAAACCAAATACAAATTCCTTGCAATAATCCTTCTTTATTACAAACTGATACGTATTCGTCATCACCCAAAATATTTATTTCTTCTAAACTAATGGTTTCTAAATCTAACCAAGTTATTAATTTACCATCCCCTAAAATGTCATCCTGATTCACCAATGCTATTTCTGGTTTCATCGATTTATTCTTTCGATAATGTTTTCCTATGCATCTAAATCAAAATAAAATTAATTTAATATATAATTTATATATAACATAAGTTCAAATTAACAAATTATATATACAAATGATTGATAATTACTTCATATTAACTCCATAAACATTGTCCCAAAATTGAAACATATTTGACAATTGACATGGAGCAGCATATAATTTAGCTACTGATGGAAATAAGATTCCTCCTTCACGTAAAAAATGATCTCTAGCAAATAGAACTGATTCAAACATTCCTTCGTGTACTAAATAAAATCCCATCCATTCGGAGACTATTACATCTACCTTTTGAATATTATTTGGATCCAAATCTTCTACTTTACTATGGATCACTTCAATTACACTTTCTAAATTGTTTTCAGTAACAACTTCTTTGCATATTTTGGCTAATTCACTAGCTTCTACCGCATATACTGTTTTTGCACCAGCCTGAGCACAGAAAATAGAGAGTATACCTAAAAAACATGTATTCGTTTTAAACAATTAAGATTTCACATGATTTTATATATATAATTAATATTTTACAGTCTTGTAACACCTGTCCCAGCACCAACATCGATAACTACTTTGTCTTTGAATTTATCTGCACATTTAAATATAGCATTTTTATATGCTAAAGTTCTGGACGTATCATCGAGCATTAAACGATGGACCTAAAAATTATTTTATTATAATATAATCATGTAAACATTTATTTATAACCTATCTCTTACATCTAATTCTTCATAGCTTTTAAAATATTGATCCATGTTGAACTATCACAGTAAACAACAATTAAAAAATATTTATTTTGATTAAAATTGGAAAAAATCTTAGAAGAAAATAGCGAAAAACTAAATAAAAAGATCTTAACAAAAACGTGTTTACTTTCACTTTAAAAAAATTCTATTGATAATGCAGCAATCTACTTTATCGATATTGAAATCAACATTACCATATTGAGATAAGTTAGGAACATGGAAATGAGGAAATTAGGAAATGACGCGTTAGGGTTAGTGAAATATTTGTTTATCTCATTCGGCGTGTTATGCGTTATTGAGATTGAAGATTTTTAATTTAAATAAGAAAAATACCAAGTAAAATTATTAAAATTAACATTTAATAATTTATTAAAAATATATTTACATATATTGCAAAATGGATGATGAAGCGGAATCATATAAATTGTGGCGAATTCGTAAAACAGTGATGCAATTGTGCCATGATAGAGGTTATCTCGTAACACAGGATGAATTGGATCAAACTTTAGAACAATTTAAACAACAATTTGGTGAAAAACCGAGTGAAAAGAAACCAGCACGTAGCGATCTTATTGTATTAGTTGCACACAACGATGATCCTACAGATCAACTTTTTGTATTCTTTCCTGATGAACCCAAAATTGGTATCAAAACTATTAAAACTTATTGTCAGCGTATGCAGGAAGAAAAAATTCATAGGTATGCATCTTAAAAAGATTTATTATAATGCAAAATTAATTTACATTTTAATTATAACTTTTATAGGGCAATCATTGTTGTGCAGCAAGGTATGACACCATCTGCTAAACAATCCTTAGTAGACATGGCACCTAAATATATTTTAGAACAATTTTTGGAATCCGAATTGTTGATAAATATCACAGAACATGAACTGGTACCTGAACACATAGTATTAACTCCTGATGAAAAAGACGAATTATTAACGAGATATAAACTTAAAGAAAATCAATTAATGCGTATACAAGCTGGTGATCCAGTTGCTCGTTACTTTGGTTTGAAAAGAGGACAAGTAGTCAAAATTATAAGACCTTCTGAAACTGCAGGAAGATATATCTCTTACAGACTCGTATGTTGATCATTAATACAAGCAACAAATAATATTCATTTCGTGTTACTTCAATTCATTATTATTGATGAAATTCTAATTTTGATCTATAATAATATTTTTGTAAATACAAATCATTTTTAAATACATTATTGTTATAAAATTCATTGATCTTAAAAAACCAATTATACTATCCACTATAACGTTAAATAAACATAAGATTTAACGAAGGGATAAAATTAATATTACTTTCTGAGAATGCTTTATTGTACTACAATTATGATGCTTCGTTACATAATATACATTTGGTAGTAAACATTAACTATATATCAGGCAGTAAATAATTACTAATGGTTGTACCACAAACGTGCAATAATTTCAAATGTATTCATCGATACAATACATTTGTTTTTTCCCTGATTCTAAGATTCACTTTGAACAATGTTATTTTATTAAAACAACATACGTAGATGAAAATAAAAAAAGCAACTAATTAAAAATATTTCTTTTTTCTTTCTTTTTATTATTTTATTTCATGAAATAAATAATATTAATGAAAAGAGAGAAAATTGGCACAATAATCAGAGCTAAACTTCTTCTTATTATTATTTTTCTTATGCAAACGTTTAGCTTGAATACATTTCTTTGTTATACTATTTCTTGGTCCAAAGTATCGTGGTACGCTGTTGTCAAGTGACAACTCAATTCCAGATTTATTTAAACAGCTTGTACATGTGTGTCAAAATACATTGCTTATATACTACATAAGCAGATGTAAATATTGCTTTATTTATTATCTGCATATACGAATAGGTCTTCTTCTTTTTTATTTTTTTTTTTGTTCTTTTTCTTTAATACGCTACAATAATGCATAAAATTTGATAAATCTTAGCAAAGTGATAAATATGTAGAGATAGAAAGAGAGATTCATACTGTTATGCGCAATTCATGAATTTATATTAAAAATTACTAATTTATAATATATTCTACATCATTATTACGAATATTTAGCAATTTATCGTTTTAAAAACGAATAATATGGAAAATACATTGTATAATGCATCCTTAAGTACAAGCCAAACTTATTTTACAAAAAAAAGCTATTAAAAATCAATAGTAATTATATATTCAATTTTTTACTTAACGTTAACTTCATTAAATTTCTTTATTTAAAAAAAAATTTTTTTTTTTATACTCTTAAAGAAAAATTGAAATAGATTTTCTTTTTTTTTTTGTTATTCCAACGATGAATAAAAAAATTTTAACAGGAACTATGTTATTTCACACGTACACACACATATGTATATATATATAATAATTTAACTTACAAAAAAAAAGAATTTAAAGTAACAGTAAAAATAAAAGACGCAGTGTTTTAAACACAAATCAAAATTTGAATGTATGTGTCAGTCCTTATATATTTCATTATTTTACAATCTTATCGATGTATTTGATATATCACTGATAAATTGATTTTATTAAACAGTCTTACTTTCTTAATATTTATAAAATTGTAAAAGAATTTACTTACAATTTTAATTTGAAACGAATGAACAAAAATACAAAATAAAAAGAGAAAGGAATATAATTTCTATAATACTTTCTATAATATTCTCTTTAAAAAAAAACAAAAAAAAGAAGTTATATTAAAAGTATAATTCTCTAATATAAATTTAAATTTTCATTAACGAACAATAAAAAAAAAAACAATAATAAAATTAATAGATAGCGAAACAATAAATATTATAAATGATTTTTTCTTATACAATATAGGCATATATGGTTTATGGGCGTAAGTAAAAAAAGCATGCAAATATGATTAATGCAATATATTGTTAATAATAAAATGTAACATAACGCAATAATAATAATAATAATAATAATAATTAATTAATAATAATAATTACACAATAAGACTAAAAATTTTTTCATTGTTTACATAGAAGAAGAAAAAAGCAATAATTACTGAAGTCAGTAAACAGAATATTTTTTTTTATGTTGGTTGTTGTTATCCTTCGTTTTTCTTGTTTTAAATGTACACATATATAGACTCCTTATATCATTTTAAAAATTACAAACTTCATATATTTTAAATATTGTGTAGTAACTGTGCAAATTAAAATTAACACATGGCAGACTTCGATAATATCGTATCGCTTCTTGGCATTTTTTTCTTTTTTTTTTTTTTTTTTTTTACTTTTTATTTTTATTTGCAACAAATGACAAATAGGCAGATTAAAAAATTTGCTAGACAAATAAAGTGCATATTAGCAATATTTGTTTACTATTTTTTTTTTTTTTTTTTTTTTTTTTTAATAGTAATAGAGTGTTTTTATCATATGAAGTATATATCTCTAATAATTCTGCATTCATGTAATATATTTTTTTTTCTTACACAATTGTCAAAGATAATCAGTCAGAATATTTATTTGAAATAATCTTATACGATTATCTTTTTCAATATTTTTTGTATATATGTAGTAGTATTTGTCTCTCCTCGCTAGAATAATTAATTCTCTAAAATAAAACAAAAAAATTTTTGTTTATTATTATAATTATTATTTTTTTTAAACCTGACGCATATCATAAGATTCGTTTAATTACAAAATAAATCTCTTTAAGCGCTTTAACTGCTTACGTATGTATAATATAGATGATCAGAGAGAGAGAAAGAGAGAGAGAGAGAGAGAGAGAAAGATAAAAACAATGATAATTCATAATAATATCTTTTTAAAACAGATTACACCAATTCATTCAATATTTCCTTATGACTAAAAATCGAACAAGCTTTTTTTTACTTTTTTTATTCATATATATATATATATATATATATATATATTTAGTCTATTCGATTTGTTATGTGTGCACGTGTGTGTGTATGTGTATGTGTATAGTACAGATAATATATCTGAAATATTCGCGTTATCGAACGTATAATAAAAACGTAAGAAAAGAAATGCTTTCTCTCTTCTTCTTTTATTCATTAGCGAAAATATTGACGATAAAAAAAAGACAACAAAAAATTGTCTAATGCCAAAAGGCGATGCGCTTTTTTCTCTTTTTTTTTTTTTTATCCTTTTAAACGCTATACACGTTCGTATATAAAGTTATTATTATTATAATTTTGTTTTGTTCATTTTTTTTTTTTTTTTAGTAAGATTTCTTATGCAATTGTTATTTTATTTTTTGTAACTAGGCCCTTTTCTCGCCAAGGTCCCGGTTTCTTCGATTAGCGGTATCTGTATTAAAAAATACAAGATTTATGTAAATCCCAGTTCTTCTGAATTACTATCTGAGATAGCATATATGAGATGTATATATATATATATATATAATATATTATTATTATTATTATATATATATAATAATAATAATAATAATAATAATAATTATAGTTTTAATATGGCCAATGAACATGCTTGCAAAAGACTAATATGCTTATTATCTGTGATGTATAACACCATTTTTAAAATGGACTACCAAGAAATACTAAAGACCATTTCAAGTTTCATTTATAATATATGTCGATGTTACAGCTTTTATAAATTTAACTTATAAAATATTTTAACGATTGCACGCTTAGAGCACTTGGTATATATATATTCGATATATATATATATGTCAAATAAAAAGAAAAAAAAATATGTGCAGTTAATGAATAATATTCATTACATGGATTTCTATTTGATCGCAAAGACATACGGTATACACATACGACATCTATCAATGTTAAACTTCAAATGGTAGCAGCAGCATATTCAGTCCCATAGAGAAGATTTAAACTTGTCCATTTAACGCGATATATAAAAACAATTTTGGACACTACCCTGTCATGTAATACATCAAGGAACTCTCTACACACTCTCGTATGGATTACTAAGGATGTAAGAAATGTTTTTTTCTCAATGGGACCGATCATAGGTCCTTATTAAATAGTATTTAATGTCAAAATCGTATTATTACAATAACTCGACATTTGGAACCACCAGAGAGTATATTCCTGGTAGCCCACTTCGATAGGTGCTTTGCTAGCAAAATATTCCAGATTTAATTTTGCAGCGAGACTGATCATTCTGTATATGATTGATGGTGGGATAAGGCGGTCAATAGTTGAGACCTGCATTATATATATTAAATCAGGCCTAAAACAGAAGATTCATTTGTTCTTTTTCTATAACCTAGAAAATAATAAACAAAATGAAAACGATGATTGTCGATGAAAGATTTATTTAGGTTATCTTTAGATCTTATGATTTAATTTTTGTTATACCTAGGAGTGATGATAAGGAGTAACGTAGGTAGATGGAAACAGTCCTCTTCTATTACCAATTTCCCCATGCCACCAATGCTGATCTGTGCGATCTGTAACAGTTATTACATCTCCCCGCCTAAACTCCAACTCACCAGGTTCTTGTGGAGCAAAGTCATATAATGCTTGCACTAAACACTGAAATAAAAAAAGATATATATATATATATGTTTTTATATATACGCATTTCATTTCTAATCAATAGTAATTTGTCTGTGAATATTCTTACCTCTTCAGGAATCATATCACGTAATTTAACATCTTGCGAACGTGATACAGATGCTGTACGATGATATTCTACCAGCTCATTCAAACTATTAAACTTTACAACCCAAAGAAAAAACTTGCCTTGAGCGTCTCTTAATACTTTAAAATGTTGCACACCATCTGAACATCTGTCGTCATAAAGAAACAATATCAATTTTTGAACACTTGTTGATTCGTTTAAAAGTATATTATTATTGCAGAAATAAACATATTCTTACTTTACAGATAGTGAAAAGTCTCCAGGAGAGCTTTCACTGATTCTAATCAGAAAGGCACCTTCATGCTTATTCATTAATAGCCTTTCTGCATCTGCTCTTGTTATCTTTCCGTAATACCAACTAAAAATAAAATCAGAATAATAAGATATATCTTCTTTTTAATTTACTACAATGTAAAAAGTAAAACTTACTCGTGATTTTTCATTTCTATGTAATTACTTGGAATGAGTCCTTCTCTGGAATCTAATTCGGCTCTGAACCAATTTATATCATCCTCCATATTTAGAATCTAATAAAGAAATAAAATATTATTTTATATTTTATAAAAATACAATTACATATTTAATATAATATAATCAACATTTATATATAATTTTATAATTTTATTATTATTTATTGTTTCTTTACTTATATTCATATAAAATAATGACCACATTGAAGTTTTTGAATTTCGCGGGCGAATTCTTTTTCGACGAATACGAAATCATCTATGAATATAGTAAAATAAAGCAACATCATATCGATTGTTATTACGAGGAAGAGAATGGAAAACACATAAGCTATACGCTAATGACGATGTTAGAAAATCAAGTCAATTCAAATAAAATATCAAATCAGATATTGTTATCGATAGTTATCAATAGAAACGATCGATACAAGAATTTTATCACAAATTTCATTAGAAAAATTAACCTCAACAATTATTATCACTATACAAAAATAACATAAACTAACTTTATTCGTAATTAAAATAATAACATAAAAATATTAAAGGCAAACAAACAAATGTTCAATTATAAGATTTCATACATTTGTTTGCCCAGTAATATTATAGTTAAAATTTTTTATTAATGCAATTTAAAAAATTAGCCAATCAGAAAATTGTGTCAAAAAAATATTGCGTAATGATTGCACATAAAAAAAGTATACAACCTATAAAAATTACAAAACAATACTATTGACAAATTCTCGGCTAAAAATAAAAGAAGCTAATGTTTGCATTTCATAAACGAATAAAAAATAAAATAAATATTGTTGCAAACCAATCGAATATTCAAGAATAACAAAATTTGTGAGTGTATATATATGAGAAATGTTTGCGGATGTTCGGTGATCAGTCGTCGTAGAGTATGAGCCAATCAGAAGCAAGTATATTGGCTCGACGACGGTGAGCTGTTTGTTGATTGGTTAGTTAGTTGGTTCATTAAAGTACGAAGAAACAATACTTTCGAAGGGTCTGTCATCGAAAAATGCAATCAACAATAACAACACACAACGCATTGATGACATTAAATAATAATCAAAATAAAGATAAGAAAAAGAAATGAAATAAGTAAAATTGTCAATCAAAAAGAAATCGTTTTTTCCCGGAAATACGAACCTTAAGGACTTGACACCTGCGAAAGCTAAGCTCATCCTCGGCTGTCGCGGTAAAGTCGTGCTTGGCTACCGCCTCCATTCTTCTTCTTCTTCGTCTTATCCTTCTTCTTATTCTTCTTTTACTTTTTCCTTTCTTTTTCTTATTACTTCTTCTCTTTCTTCCACTTCTTCTACCCTCGAGGGTCAAACGCGCGTGTATGTACTAGACGGATTGCGGTGAAGAGGACCGAGAGGGGAACGAAGGGAAGGAAAAGAACAAGAGGAAAAGAGCGAGAAGGATAAAAGAGGAGTAGGAGTAGGGGAAAGAGATAGAAAGAGAAAGAGAAAAAGCTATATCACAGAGAAAGAGAGAGAGAGTCAGTCCTCGAGGCGGCACCAAAGGCGGCCACCTTTGTCTGTGAATGTAAAAAAAGAAAAAGAGGAAGAAAGAAAATATAAGAAAAGGAAAGAGGAAAGAAAAATAAGGGAACTTCGAAACGTAACACAACACAGCAATAACAGAAGAAGGAGGAATAGAAGAGTTAGTAAAATTTGTTGATTGTTCGATTTCTTTTTATCGAATAGCACTTGCTTTCCAATTTTCACTGAGTTAGCATATCGTTGGATGAAACTTAGGTGGCTCTTTGCACATATATTGTATATGTAGTATATATATATATATAAAACTTGTACGAAAAAGCTTTAAGGACGCGCACTTAAAAACACATCACCAATATCTCACGTTCGCGCACAGCAGCAACAGCAGCAGCAGCAGACACAAACACTGCTATTTGATTTGTCTCTCCACCCCGTATGTATCAAGGAATACCACCGAAAATTTTCTGACCAACGATCTCCCTCTTTCTGTCTTTGTCTCTTTTAAGCTTTCCTTTTCTATTTTATATATCTTTCTCTCTCTTTCTGTCCGTCTACCTATCTCTCTTGCACTCTATTCAAATTCAACGGCGTTCAATGACACCCGCGAACGAACTAAACTACGATCACGACAACTTGCATCCTCGTTCTATGAAATCGAGAGAAAGGGTAAAGTGAAACGATCAAAGAAAAGAGAGAGAGAGAAACTTGTGTATCGAGTCAAAAAAAGGAAAATAAAAAATAATAAAACAGAGAGAGAGACACAAAGTATAATGGCGGATCCGTTGTGTTGTGATACCTGTGTACTTAAAAAAAAGTATAGTTTTTATTCCGATATTGAATTTCCTCAGATATTATCCTTTTTTGTTTTTCTTCAACGGGACGAAAGGCAGAACTGTCAAAATAGAAAAGGTACGTTGCTTGGATCACGCACTCTCACGAGAGCGACCATCGCTCGGTCTTATCAGGCGTTACACTCTCTCCTCGCCCGGTATAACCGTGCTCTCTTTGCGTTTCATCCTCAATATTCTCCTTCTCTTTCTTTTCTTCGTCAATGCGCACAGAACTATTGCGCACGTGACGTCACCGACTTCAGCCGAACTTACCCGAATTGATGTGTGCGCAAGGAAGACGTTCTTTTTTGCACGTCCTCGTCCTCGTAATAATTTATATAGACAATATTTTTTTAATATCTTATCTTTTTCGAGCTAATTATTATCTTAAACGCAAACAAAATGACTAAGCCTTCTTTCTCTTGTAACATTGTTTAGAGATAAACATGGAAAGAAAGATTAGAAAACGTTGATTTTAGTTAGAAATTACGAATAATTATTTGACGAACTAGTTTCTCGTCGCGCAGGTTGCGCATGCGCTCAGAATTCGTTCGAAGATACATCGACTACTCGATCGACTCTACTCGGTTCGACTCGATTAAACTCGGCTTAACTTAGCTCGCTCGTTCCTTCGTTACTTGTTCGCTTACTGTGGTAGCCATATTGCTTTCAACGTGAGAAGTCGTATTTCGATCGTTTTCATGAAATTTTTCACGAAAAATCAATCTTATTGCTCTGATACTTAATTAATATCTTCATTCCAATAATAATAATCGAGAGATATTAATATATTAAACAAAAAATTTTCTCCTTAGAAAAAAATAAAAATGTTTTTGGCTATCTTTAATTTTTATTATTTTTTTTTGATTCTATAGAAATGAAATATGTATAAAAAGTAATGTATAAAAGTAATAATTCTGATATAGAAAATAATCGATATTCGACGTGAAATCACGATTAGATTTATCAATAATTACTCGGCAACAACGAGCACATATATTTATAATATAAACAAAATGTCTATCCTATGATACCGTCATGTGTACATATTCTCTTTTATATATATGTATATTTAGTAAACCTACTTATCGTGCTCTCTCTCTCTCTCTCTCTTTCTCTCTCCCCACTCTTCTTAACTATTCTTAGATCGTTCTAGAAACGAGAAGTTGAACGTTCTTCGTATATATGTAATTACTCCTTGTAAATATATACACTTAACTAAACATATATTTTATCTTAATGATCGAAAAAATATACTTCTTAAAATGAAACGATTTATAATTATTTTAAGCGTATATATTTATATATAAAAAATATGTACGTATAAAATTAGGCTTTGATCTCATTATGCCCAAAATGAGTTTAAAAGAGCGAAAGTTTAGCGCGAAATAGAAATGCGAAAGAAGAAAAGTATAATATCGCGTTAGGATTACAAACGCCAACAAATGGTCACGTGTCTTGTAAACAGAAACACGCGGTGAAAGCAGGGTGGAACGCACGACGAGTAAAGTCACTTTTTTTCAAATCCTCGATCTTCTTTATGGGATTTCACCTTTCTACAAGTTTATCCAATCGAACAAAGTTAAATATTAATTTTTTACACGTACGCGTATACGTTTATACATGTATTTGTTAACATTTTCTATCATTGTTTTCAATTCTCGTGAATTTTACGATGTATATATCAAGTTATATAATCTCAAATTGTATTTTTTTAATCTATCGAAATCCATAATAATTATTGACGATCGATGACTCACGTAGTTACTTACTTCCTCCATTTTTTTTTTATTTTTGCAGAATACTATATAGAATATTTTTTATTTCTATTTATTATTAAATATTTGTACGATTATAATATAGTACATACATTTATGATACATTATAATCTTGAATTTTATTAGATAATACATTTTTATCTATAACATATATGTATATATTTATTATTTATTAAATCAAAATGACGCACTCTACTGACGTAATTAATGATAAGTTCAAATTGTTTTATTTTCTTATAAATATGATTATAATAGAAATGTTTTGAAAGCATACAAAATAAATTTAGAGTTTTCCATTAGAAACGATATCTCGTCAAGAATCACCCATAATGATTCGGAAATAGAATCGTTAAAGCTACATATATATATATATATGATTGTTGTAGGTGCTGGAAAATTCAAGGTTGCGATTCGCGATCGACAATTGGAAACGACTGTTCATCCGATAGCAACTACGCTCACTGTGTTCTGTAATTAATTGTGATCGTTGTTTTTCTGACTCCTATTCATTTACTTTTAATTTTCTTTTCTTTTACTTTTCATTCATTAGTAAACACAACGAACTAACGATTTCACGAAATTTTATAAAAAAAACATTCTTTTATATTGACAAATTATTTTAGAAATTACATAAATGAAAGACAAACTCTATTAGAAGAGAAACATCAATTGAAGTAAATAAAAATAATTAAAAAAAAAAGAACTTTACATTAAAAATAATTGTAATTTAAGTGGATCTGTTTTACCGACAGATCAAATAAAAATTGATCGTAACAAAATCCAATATTTATTGAAAAATAAAAATTACTTTAATTGAAAAAGAAATTGGTTTTTGTGTTAAGCTACTCATTTTTTCAACATATCAACATATATTTAAACAAAATACTCACTCTCGCTTATTGTGATATTGAGATGACCAATGTTTTTGATATTGTACGATGACGATCTATAATCCTATATATATGTATATGTAGAAACATACGTGCATAAATACATACATAGATACATAAAACGTGAGCAATATTAGCGCGGAAATTGAATTACCTTTGTGCGACTGGTGCACCGATGAACATGAAAGACGTATATACAGTCAAGTTGTTGGCACCTTAACAAGCTTCCAATTAAATACAGCTGCGAATTATTATTTCTTTTGCAAGAAAGGTCTGGACATATTCGCGCGCGTGATTGGTTATAAAGAATCCATATTGTAATAATGAATTTCTTTCGTTTCTGATTAATCTACAAATAATTTTGTTCTTTCTTTGATTCGTTAGATTTATTTTAAACATTATATTTGTTCAAAACATCATAAATAATAATAATAATAATAATAATATTTCTTTTGTTACTCGATTAACTCATTCATTCGTTTATGCTTCATTCGTTTTAAACGAGTTTCGTACAAATTAGCGTAAACTATTATAATATATATATATATATATATATATATATATATATTTCGTTTTTTGTATATTTTTAATTGTCTTGTTTTTCTTCTAATTTTTTTGTTTGTTTTAAAATGTATACGCGTATCTGTGTTTGTAATTGAAACGAGGAACGCAACGTGTTTTTATTCAAATCTCGTCAATGCGATCGGCATTGTCATTCGGACAGTGGCGAATTCATGAATACGCGAGTTTTCGTTTCCTGTGAAAGATTTACGAGCATTGTAGTAGTACGAAAAAAAAAAAAAAAACAAGAAAAATCAAAAAGAGAGAGAAAGAAAAAGAGATAGAACACGCGAACGCAACCGAGCGAGGACTACTCGTTTCCTCCCACATTCAATAAAAAATGTCGGAAATGTTTGCGCGCCATTCAGTGGAAATAATCATCGTGTGTCGTGTTCCTCTTGATTCGATATTCTACTACCGTGATTTTTTCAACTTTCAATGTATCTTGTACATATACGTATACCCACGTGTCACATAGATATAAACTATATATATATATATATATATAAACAACATTTAAGAAAATACTATACTATACTAGATATATATGTATATATATAATATGCAGTCTATAACATAGTAGTATGTGTTATAGTATATAGTATATAAAATAAACACGAACAATGAAACTAGTTGATTTGTTTTTATCTCTTTTTATTATTTAAAAACAAATGTTCTATTAGTCGTGTTGTTTTGTTATACTTAAAATACTTTAACCCTACCCTACTCTTGTGAACTCATATATAAACACGTTATTTATTCGAATTATTAGTTTTAGCGTATAATCCAATTATTTTTATATAATATATTTATATTTATATAAATAAAATTATATTATATTATATTATATTATATATCCCTAAAACGTTTAGTTATTTTGAATAAAATTTAGGATTTTCACACAATTTAATTGAAGTATACAATTTAAAGACAATATATACATAAAATATGTATGTAATTATCTTATTATATTATTCTCACACGAGAGTGTTTATTTTATTTTAGAAATTGAGAAAGCATAAGAAATAGAAGGATGCAGAGAGAGAGAGAGAGAGAGAGAGAGAGAATAAGAAGAAGAAGGGAAAGGAATAGGGAAACGTAATTTCGGTTCTAGTTGTGTCTGAAGGCGATGTCACAGTAGCGTGTGTCTTGTCTTCAGGATGGCTCCTTGAAGACTGTTGAAGATGTACAGGCAGTCGTGAGCTTAGAGAAGGCCTCTCTTCTCTGCCACGTCTCGGTAGATGAAAGGCTCTCGTGACTATCAAAGGGAAAGGGAAGAGATAAAGGCTCGAACACAGCAGACAATGGCCCTGAGCCTCCTACGTTTTCAGCTCGTTTTAGACAGTTTCTAACTACTACTACTACTACTACTATTATTTCTTATCACTACTACTACTAGTAGTATCATAATTATACTATTACTATTTATATGTTTTTAATTAGTCTTCTTTTTCTTACAGGAAATCACATACATATAGGTACTATTTAATATAGTATAATTTATAACACATTATGCATTGTTTTACTATTGTATATTATACAATAGTATAGTATACATATATAGTATATATATAATGTAGTATAGGAATTCATATATGATATAATACAGGTGTTGTATAATATTTAATTTATTTATTACTACTATTACTATTATTACTTATCACTACTAATATTAGTAATATCATTATTATACTATTACTATTTATATATTTTTAATTAGTCTTCTTTTTCTTACAGGAAATCACATACATATAGGTACTATTTAATATAGTATAATTTATAACACAGTATGCATTATTTACTATTGTATAATATATAATATAGGATGTCATATATAATATAATATGGGTATTGTGTGTGTGTGTGTGTGTGTGTGTGTGCATAGTATTTAATTTGTTTATTTGTGTGTCAAGATAAATATATCGTGTCACAAGATATCGTTTAACTGTTAACCGGGAAATTCCCTTTTTAATTACGCAGCTTTTTTTTTATTCTTTATTTATCATTTTGTATATATTTATTTATTATTTATTATTATTTATGCTTAAAATAAATAAAAAGAATATGAAATATATATTTTTTCGTTTATTTAAATATAAAGTACGTAAAATACGTTTGACGTATATATACATCGTTCCTGGTTAACAGGTAAAATCTTTGTTTTTTTCTTCTTCGTTTTTACGTCTTACTGTAAGTGAAAATTAAAAAGAAAAAAAAAGACAAGAAAATAATCTAGGGAAAAAATAACGAAGTAGAATCATGTTCAAGGAATAAAAAAAAAAGTCTCATTGCAATTCACGGTAGATCGTGATTTAGATTGTATCGCTTTGGAATATAATCGTTGGATAAATTCAACGAGAAAATAACCGCAACATTTCGAAGGTTGCAATTACATGCTTTTAGATGTTAGACTAACTTCCTTTTTTTTTTTCAAGTTTGTAAAACTACAAATACTAATTACAAATCTGTAAGAAGTTTGATATTATAAACAAAAGAGTAGTTTATTTAAAAAAATAATGAAGGAACTTTTAGCATTACTAAGAATTGTCGAACCCCTCTGTATACTCATATTGGCAAATTGCCATAAGAATATTCTTAAGAATTTGCACGATGTTATTCAAGTCAATTTCAAGTAGACTCAAACACACGGGAATTTACTATTTATTATTATTTTTACCATTACAACTATAATAAAGAAGTTAAATAAATAAAACTTTGAAAAACTTTATGCTAAAAGGTGTTGAATTTTATAAGTTTTATTTTTCCTTAAGAATATCTCATTTTTAATGTTCAAAGTGACATTTCTTTGAAATATTTCCTGTTGTATTATTTTACTGTATGTGTGATGTTCATTATATATAAGAATACTTTTCTATGTAACATATAAAATTTACATAATTTTTCTTGCATAAATGACGATAATATTTAAAATGTATAAATCAAAATCGTTAATTTAATTGACGTAAGAAAGAATGAAATAACGAAAACTTTAACTGTTTGTAATATTCTAAGTAGTTGTCCTCAGTAGAATTGATTAGAAATGTTATTATCTTTCTTTAGCTACAGTTACCAGGAAACCACGACTTCCCAAAAGTATAATAGATTATGATCTATTTTAATTCCTAACGAAAATTTACAAAAATTAATAAGAGAACAAATAATAGAGCACGATAATTTAAACTGAAATTAAATAAAATTAGGATAATTTCGTTAACTTTACATTTATTAATCTTTCAATGAAAGTAAAAATATTTTTTTTATATTTAAATTTTACTAAAATAAAAACAGAAATTTACTATTACCGACACGTCGGTAAAAAGAGGAATGCTGTTATTAATGTGTCGATAAAACAGGATCCTACTATTATATTGTATTATATTAGTGATTTATATAGATGCAGTATTACGAACAAATTAAGTTCTGGTTATTGATGGTTCCTATAATATTCAACGTATTAATTACATAATAAAAATGTAAATAAAGTTTAAAAGTTTCGATCAAATAAAAAATAATTGAAAGTGTATCCATTGGAAAAGAAGATTCCTTTACTCCTCTGGATTGTGCTGCCACCATGTGGCTATTTAGACAAATCAGTCGGTAAGATAGAAATTGATAGAAAACGAGCTTAATAATAATAATAATAATAATAATAATAATAATATCTATCGTTTTTCGTGAGAAAATAAACACGTTTGATAATGATATTTAAGGATGATCGCAACAGCTGTATTTGCATACATGTTTACATTTAATAGAAAAGAGAAAGGAAGATTGAAAGATGTTATTGATTATAAACAAAATATTTGATTCATTTTGTACATTGAATTTACTATAATAATAAAAATTAAATTTATTTATGTATATATATAAATATATATTTTTTATTTATATATGATTTTGAAAAAAATTACAAAGTATATTGATAATCTTAAAATACGTATCATAGGAATCGTTTATGCAATCACTATGACGACTCAATAAAGACCGGTATAACGAGTAAGTGTTCACATGTTGTTAGAAAATAAAAAAAATTCTTTTAATATTATTTTTATAATGAATTTAAAAGAAAAATGAAAGAAAGTGCCAGTAATTAGGCACCCTAAAAATAGTTAAATTTAACTGTAAAAAATTTTAATATGGTAAATGGAAAAAGAAACAAAAAAATAAGAAAAGAATTTTACACAAAAAGGTACTTATTTTGTATCTGTAAATAAGAATATCATTACAAGAAGAGCATTCTTCCGTAATCTAAACACCTGCGTGAGGAAGGATGAAGAGACAGAAAAGGGATAGGGGAAAATACAGAATACGATAGAGTAGGGCAGGTGTGTTGTTAAACAAAATAAGGTTCGATATAATTATGTAGTTACTTGTCAAATGATCACTGTTCTTATAGTACATACTTGTGTAAAGCTATCTAGAATATTGGGATTAATATGACCCAAGTAGTTAATTATATATAAATCTTGTTTCGGATGACAATTGGTTTGAATTATTTGAAAAAAAAAAAAAAAAAAAAACAACAAAAGAAAAACGGAAACTTCATTCTCGCTTGACTAATTTCGTTTGACATGGGCCCACATTTTATGGTAAGTTCATTTTCATAGTCAGTAGTCAGAGTCAGGTTCATTTAATTTTCAAATACAAGTAATATACTACTCATGTCAGAATAAACTATACATCTATGTATAATATAATACATTGTAAGTTATATATATATATATACATATATAATATATGTATGTTTGTAGTAAGAACGACCATGAAAAATAAGTTCATAGATTTCAACTCGGTGTTGTATTTTTATTAAATCCTCTCAGTTATATGACTAAAAAATAAATAATAATAGAAAAAAGGAAATATATTTGTAATAAATCATTGAGAAAAATTCATCATGGCGTCGTCGTCCATTAAATTCTTCTGAAAAAAAAAAAAAAAAAATAAAACGTATAATTTAACGTTGTTCATATTTTACGTTTTCAAACGACAACGAATCGGACGTTCGAAACGATTTTCCTAGAGCACGTTTCCTGGGTAACTCGTGCGTCATCCTTTATCGTTCTCGAAAAGAACACACGTCAGCTGCTGCCTGCTGCTTCGAGGGACACGGCTGGCATAACCACTCCACTATTTCCCCCCATCTGCCGCGAGAGTGCGCTCGAGGCGTTCCTTTCCTCGGTTGCTGGTTTGCTCGAGGCCGAAACCGATGGATTTGATGACGTAAGCGTATAAACCACCATAAAGGCTCGCTGATGCTCTGCTTCATTAGCGTAAACCGCGAAGCTTTACTAGTATTTTCTGTCTTTTCTTCATTGTCCTCGTCATTGGCATCGTTATTGATGTCGTCGTCGTCGTTGTCGTTTGAACATGATTCAATATTTCTGTGATATAACAACTAAACACACATTTCTATAGTTTAATCATGTTAATACATTTTAGAGTCATTGATACTTTTTATTGAAAAAAATGTTTTAATTTTCTAACCTAAAAAAATTTTTCGCGATTACTAAATTTGTCCATATTACAGGAAAGATTAAATAAAATTTGAAGTAATTATTTAATATAAATTCGTTTGAGAATCAATGCATTTTTCTTTATATTATTTTTAAGTTTCTAAACTGGTTTTTTTTTGTTTCTATAGGATTTGTCGTCGTTAAGAAAAAAAAATACAAAGAACTTTGTTGTGATAGTATAGAAATCTTTGTTAGGTTTGTCAAATAAATTCGTTTGAGAATCACTGCGTCCTTCCTTTATATAATACTAAATTTTCTAACCTAGAAATATTTAGTTATGTTTAAAGGGTCTAAAGGTTTTTCTTTTAATCTTCTAGATAAATTGAAATCTTTTCATGGTGAGTTAACTTCGAGTATGGTCGGTGATACGCCGTTGAAAGTCCAGCTTGCGAGTGGAACATTTTGCGTGGCTCGGCCAAGCATACAGTCATCCGCGCATGCGCCTACGCTTTATCGTACGTTTAGACGATACTAAATATGTACGTTATGTGAGCAAAGGAAAATTCAATTTTTCCTAAGTTAGATTTACACACATAGAGGGAAAAATCTTAAGTAAAGATTTTCTAGAAAAGCTTAGACATATTTTAAACAAAATTTCTATACATCTAGAAATTTTTAATTAATTTTTAACTTTGACATTTTTATCTACAAGATAATGTTACCAAATAGAAAAATACTAATAAGTTATATGATAAGATCAAATGAAGTTAGTTTGAAGTAAAGTTAGTTATATATATTTTTTTTTTAATTTATTTTTTTAGAAAATTGTGAAAACTGATACGATCGGTAATTAAAAGCGGACGGATTTGCTGCAGCATGTGTCAATAGTATATTCTCTAAACGTCAGCATTTGTTTTCGCCGATCCAAGAAGATTACCGTCGTGCAAAACAACACTATCGACGGCTAGGTGTCGCAATGGTGACATGTTGACTATATATACATATATATATATATATGTAAGATTATTCACGTCATTGAATTTCTTGATCAAAGAACACTTCAATATTATTATCTACTTATATAGGCTATTTCAAAATTTATTTTCATATATTTAAAATATCAATAATTTAATGTACAATTTTGTTCGATGATTTCATTTATGAATTTAATGAAATTTAATGAAAATGTTAATGTCAGTTTAATCGATATTATTGTTAATATAAAAAAAAAAAGAAGAAATCGTTAGCCAATCCAATATACTCTTATCTTATCCTCTCTTGTGTAGAGAAGATCCCAAGGTTTCTGTTAAAATGCAGGCCGTTTGTAACGCGCAAGATAACATTTCGCCCAGTGAAACGACCAATGATATTCTACTTGAAATCTCGGTCTGGTCTCTTTCTTTCTTTCTTGCTCTCTCGGTTTGCTCTCTATCTCTCTCCCTGTCTCTCTCTCTCTCTCTCTCTCTCTCTCTCTCTCTGTCTGTCTTCTTGCGAGAGAAACCAGAATCCAGAATACGAGACCGGGAACTCGATCTCGCCTGCATCTCAATTTCAGTTCTCCATCTGGTGTCACTTCCACTAACATATCACGAATATATACGTATATGTTTACTTGCCAATGAATTTTAAAATGAGACGTGTCGATTTTTTTCCTTTTTTAATTTTGTCGATAATGTTATCTAAAAAAAAGTTCACTTTTTCTTTTTCATTTTCAAATAATTAAAATAGATATTTTTAATTTTAATGATTGATAAGAACGATTGAAAAACTCGAGATGTGTTTAATCGAACATTGTTTACAATATGGCCGACATTAGACAAATTTCACTATTCAAATGTCTTAAACTAAATTTCAGAGCATGCAAAGATAAAACATTCTAATTGCTTTTGTTTTTATCTAAAAAGTACATATTTATTATCCAATAAAATTTACAAAATAGAAAGAGAAAATGAAACTCTCCTATAGGAACGATTAACACGCAAGAATTTATATTTATAGGTTATCGATCATATCCTATATCCATTCTAGTACGATAAATACACTGATCAAGTTTGAACATAACAAAGATAAAAGTTCTTTCTACAGAATTTTACCACACCGTACCGCCGTTTATTCGAAACTCGGTTATACTTTGTTAATAAAATATTCGAAACAGATACGTGCGCGGCCATGATGGAATTTCGGACCAATTTACAATTTCATCCGCGCGGGAATATTGACCACGTTTATTTGAACTCGATAAAAATGGGACAAAAATGTTTTCTTCGTATCATTTACTTGTCAATATTTGACAACAAGGAGACTTCTTTATTTTTTATTTTTGAACATAAAACATTTTATGTATACATATGCAGTAACGATAAAACTGATATCATATATATTTTCAATATACCGATAAATTTGACATATATGTACATATATGCACATATGTACAATTATCGTAACAGTTAAATCATTTAAAATGAAAATCAGATAACTCATTATCTCTTTTGCACATACATATACACATATACACTTTTATAATCCAATCGAACGTTTAAATTCGTAAATACGAAGTTTAATAATTTATAACTTTGCAGGCGGTACAATCATTACCGATAGAGAGAGTAGGTATTCACTGATTTTTGAATCATTCTGCATACAAGAGATGGAAAAGAGAGATGACTCTTTTTATTTGAAGCAGAATGGTCACCCCCGAGTATTTCAGCTATTGAATTTTTGTATATGTAGCCAGGCAATTTACATATACATATATATATGTATATGTACCAAAATGGTGTATACTGACGAGGCTATTCGTCTCATGGGTGCATCGAACGTGCCCAAATATCAGCCGGCAATTAATTTCACGTTCGTTCGGTTGCACAAATACGACCGCGAGCTGTGATACAAATCGCAGCTGCGCTAGGGAATATAAAGGGACTTTTAAGGGCTTATCTGTCGGTACATCGAAATCCAGTTTTATGCCGTTTAATCATTGCTTTTGCCAAAAGCTGTACCAAATTTTCTACTTTTTTCTTTTTCCCTTTTTTTTCCTATGCATTCTTTCTCATTGAATTTTATTCTCATTAGTAATGGAATTAAAATTGATTCAAAGAGATCAAATTTCAAATAGTAGTGGTATTAGAGGAAATTATCATAAAATTAATTGCATAGACGATATATATATATATATATATATATATATATATATATATATATATATATATATATATATATATATATATATAATTTTGTAATAAACAAATTGGATTCAAACTACACGTAGGTATATTACACGTTCCAATTTCTATGAGACTTCGTCATTGCAAACTGTGAATGCAACATTTGAAAAGCACGATAAATGTGACAATATGAGCCAATGCAATCTTTTCTTTCTCAACGAATCGACCTAGACCGCGAAACTACTTATTTCTACATTCAGCAATGAGAGAATCAAAACGTGACACGACTTCGACATAACTTGCAATTACATATGAGATATGACTTTTGCTTTACATCATCATACCCGACCTCTTTTCTCATCTTTCGTTTGCCATCTCTCTTTCACTAGTTCAATGACATCTTTCCATTTCTTTACATACATCGAAATACAGAAATTTGTTTTGCGTATATAAACTTATTGTTAAACAATTAGATTAATGAAAAAGTTTTGGCTAAGTTTCTTAAAGTTAAATAGAAATAATTAACTGAACATTTTCAAACTATTCGAACCCAAGAACATTCGAAAGAAACAAAATGATTTTCCCTTTACAAATATAAACACATTCGAGCATTCCCATATCAGTAAAAAAAAATTGCACCTTTCAAATGTTACTTGTAAAATCAAAAAATCTCTATTTTTTATACACCCAATATGCATCCAATATGCATCCAATATGCAGGAATATAAACCACCCACGAGATCTTTCAATGTGACAACGTTGGACGTTTTGTTTGCGAGCTCGATAAAGCTTCTTCCTGGGTCAAGGTTGTTCGATGTAATCCGCTTCAGATAACGTTGTCTTTCTCTTTCTCACTCTCGACGAAGAGAAAGAGAGAGAGAGAGAGATAGATATAGGCAACAGACAGAAACAGAGAAAGAGAGAAAGAGAGGTAGAGAGAGAGAGAGAGAGAGAGAGAGAGAGAGAGAGAACCCATTCGTTCCTTTTCCTCCACCTCCATCACCACCACTACTACAACCTTTCCCACTTCCTTGTTTGTGTCCCATTCACCACGTGGTTAGATTCGGATGCAGTAATGAGAAAAAGAAAGAGAGAAAGATAGGGAAAAGAAAATGACAACGTGAGTCATTTCGTATCCATCAAAGAGTCCAAAACCCCCACTTATAGTTTAAACAGAGTCGCCATCTTGTTTATTCTCATATCTCATCACCCCCACTTACTACAAATCGTTTCATTCTCTCTCTCTCTCTCTTTCTATCTGATCCATGTGCGTTCCATCATAGTAATATATATATATATATATATATATATATATATATATATATATATATATATATATATACATACTTAACAAATGTATGCATATTAGATATACCTATTATTGCCAACACATACATACACATACACATGTATGTATATATATATGCGCGTGCATCCTTATCGACATGTAAAAGAGAGTGCGCGTCTACGAAGGAAGGAAGCCGAACACGTGACATTTCGAGTATCTCGAATTAAACCGTAAACATCGTAGTAGAGTACTTGGTTGGTTGGTGACGTTGAACTGTGCGTCCACCACGCGGGTTTGGTCGTCGTTGTCGTCGTCGTCGTCGTCGTTGTCGTTGTCATCGTTGTAGTCGGTTGTCGTACACCTCGGTCAACGATCCTTGTATTTATTGGATCGTCGTTCGAACGCGCCTCTGCATACGCGTTTCCCTCTTTCTTCCTCTTCCTCATTCTATCTCACTCTCTCTCTCTCTCCCTCTATTTACGTCTATCTCACTCACTCATTCATTCTTTACACACTATTCAGTCAGAGTGACTGGTATACACCCTCTCTCTCCCCCTTTCCTTTCGCGTTTCTCCCACTCTAAATCTGTCGGCGTCCTCTTTCTCTTTCATTTATCCTTTCTCTCTCTCTTTCTCTATGCATGCACCTATCTATCTTTCTCTTTCCATCTTTCTCGTTCCATGTCGCGAGTTTCTCGTAGGGATATAGGTAAACGTCAGAGTGCGCACGTGCGTGAGAGACCATGTCCTACGTGTTTCTCTCTCTCTCTCTCTCTCTCTCTCTCTTTATCTTTCCAAAAGGTAGGGTGGGTGGGGATGATGCTGATGCAAGAGAACAGGGTGAGAGTTAGAGAGAGGGAATGGGAAAATCGTGCTAAAAGGGGGAACAGGACGAGGGATGAGTCGCACGTGCGACCAAGTATTCCTCTATCTTTCTCTTTCTCTCTTTCTCTCTTTCTCTCTCTCTCTCTCTCTCTCTTTCTGTTAACAGACATATGTGTGTGTGTGTATGTATATATTCGCGATTTTACCGAGATCGATGGTATAACGTCTTCTTTTTTTTCTCTCCCTCATCCATCCCTCTCTCTTCCCCCTTAACACCCTCCCTCCCTACCGAACTTTTTATCCTTCCCTCTTTTTAGTAGATGCTGTCTCCGTTACAACTATCCGTCGTCTATCTATCCACGTTCAACAACACCACCCTTTCCCTTTTCGCTTCCCCCACTACTTACACTCCTTGCTTACTCTTTCTCGTTCTCTCTCTCTCTCTCTCTCTCTCTCTCTCTCTTTCAAGCTTTCTCTTTCTCTTTCTCTTTCTCTTTCTCTTTCTCTTTAACTTCCCCTACTACCACCACCACTACTACTACAACTACACTACACTACTACTACTTTTACTATTTCTACTACTACTACTGTTGCTGGTACTACTGCTGGTACTCTCCTCCTCCTCCTCCTCCTCCTCCTCCTCCTCCTCCTCCTCCTCCTCCTCTTCCACCTTTTCTCTTCTTCCTCCCACCAAACCAACATTATAATACTACTACTACTACTACTACTACTTCTACTACGAGGCTACTCCACTTTCATTCAGACGACTTCTAAAAATAAAGTCCGTGATTCACAATGCATGAATGACAATCATACGGTAAGTAAATACGGCATCGGCCGCGAGTAGTCTCCTTCTCCTTCTCTCTCTCTCTCTCTCTCTCTCTCTCTTTCTCACTCTCTCTGTGTCTTTTTTTCTCTCTCTCTCTCACTCTGTCTTTTTCTCTTTATCTATCTCTTTTTATCTCTCTTTCTCTTTCTATTCAACTCTGTCATTCATAGACCGAACGATTTGTTTACCTTTCTTGTGCAGACTATTAACCTCTTTAAACGTTTTTATTTTTCATTATTTCTTTTTCCTCTTCATTATATTCAACGTTTTATATTTATACGTTCCCAACTCTGACAATATTGTTCATTCGAGATGAGATTATGTTATAAGTTTTGAGATATGATGTTGTTTTTAAATAAATGAATAATAAAATTTATCAAATGTACCTATGATCCAAAGAATTAATTTTGTAAAGATGAAAGGTAGTATTTAAATCGTTTATATTAAAAATCACGATATAAATATTAGAATATTATTGAAATGATTTTCAAGTAAAAATGAAATACTATGATAAATTTGATTATTTTAATATGAAAGAAGTGATAATTTTCAATTGCAAATATTAACACTAGATATAACACCATTTTCAGTATATTTCTACCACACTAGTCAAAATGACTGGTGTATAAAAAAAAATCCTTTTTGAGGCTTCCAGTCTTTATTTACTCTTAAAAAATAACAAAAAATGTTTAACAATAATAATTTTAATAGATAAATGGATTTATAGATATTTTTAAATAACAAAACGCTTGATTATTTACAGAAATCAAATGTTACATTAAGTAGAAATTTTGAATTAAAATGACTCGTCTGGTATATCTAGTGTTAAACATGGTGATAAATATTAGTAACTTATCAATAATATTTTTTAATATCTTTATAATCAAATGTATACATTTTATGTTTAATTTGATGATATTAATATTTAACTTTTCATATATAAAAATAAAAATATAAGTAGATGTTTAATTTGGATAAGAATAATGAATTTGAATTTCCCGCCTTTGCAAAAATTACTGGACCATCTCTCATCCTTTTCTATCTCTCGTTTTTGTATATCATATCTCTCTCTCTCTCTCTCTCTCTTTCTATCTCTCTCGTTTTCGTATTCCATCTCTTTTTCTCTCTATATTCATTCGAGTATCCGTTCGTTCGTCCTATCCCGCAGAGTTTTTCACTCTCACTCTCGGAATATACGTTTCTCTTGCTTTCTCTTTCGCTCGTAAAAGAACGGAACCTTCGGCCGCCTGTTGCATCGGCCCGTCCTCGTACTCCTGTATACCTTTCTATCGGACAGATTTTTCGAAAACACTAGGGACACCTTTGAACTTCTTTCAAGCTCATCGTGAAATCAATCGCAATCAATTTTCCCGATTTCTTTCTCAGTTCTATGAAAAATATTTCACGTGAATTCTTTGATAGATGGAAAGAAAAAATGTTCAAACATATTTCTTATATTTGTTTAAAATAAATTATTTCCATTATTTATTTTCTAATAAATAAATTTTAGTTTGTATATGTGTGTGTGTGTGTGTGTTCAGATTTCAAGTAAATCCTTGATCATATTTTAAAATATTTCTCACATATTTTTCTATTATATTTCTTATAATACAACGAATAATTATTTGTTAATTATAAAAAATATATTTTTAATATTATGTCGTATTATTAAAAAATACATTTCTTAAGAAATATAATATGACATGGTAATTATAAAATGTCTAAGAGAGAAAAGAAATGAGACAAAAATGAATACTTTGAAATAATATATACGTTCTTCTTAAAAAAATGGTCGCTGTGATTCACCTTGAAGTTCTTTTCGAAATGAAATTTTTTGAATTCATAGCTTAAAGAAGATACTATAATACGAGCCAAAAGAACTTAAGAGAGAGATTGCCAAGGCTGGAATGAAGAGAAGTGAACGTGACGCACAGCGGACTTACGTGACTGATAAATACGTAATATACGTAGGTATCTAAGAATCTTCAGCTTTAAATGAATAAGAAAGAGAAAGAAACAAAAAAAAAAGAAAGAAAGAAAAAGAGAGAGAAAGGAAATAATATTTCAGGTACATGGTGAACCCAAATTTTTGTTAGATAATTTATAAAAATTTAATTAATTGTTCCTTGTTTCAAATTTTTTATTATTTTAAACTCATACTCAAGTTTATACTTTAACCTGTAATTTTAATCGTTCTTTTGAACTGTTGATAAAAGAATTGTCAATTTAAAAAGTAAAGAAAAAAAAATTCTTGTTATTTTTGAAAATAACAAAAATTGTTGAAACATCCAGAAATTTTAGGTCTACCCTGTATAATCCTATACGACTACCTGAATTTTCAACTTTTACGAGTTCCCAACGCTCGCGCAATGGAAAGTCAAGATATCGATCTCTCGGAGGTCCCCTTCGCCACATCAGGGCCGTACCTCCTATCACGAATAAAAATGTTCTTTGATACGGGCATTCAATCATTACTTTATTTTCTTTTTATTACGATTCATCAAGATTATTTTATAATTTATATTATTTCATTTTAAATCATTAATTTATAATTTTATTTTATAATAAAAAAAGACATTAAATTAATTTATTTATAAATAAATTATTTTCATACAAGTAAAACTTATTGTTAAAATAAATATTTTCTTTTTATTGAAAATACTTTATTTGTAATTTTTTTGTCTTTTATATATATATATATGCTGTTTCATTTCAATTAATTCATCTTTAATTTATGATCATTAATTAAATAAATAATTACGAGAGTTAGTTGAATGATTAAACTTTTTAAATAACAAAAAAAAATAAACATAAATTTATATGATTTTAAGAAAAAAAAAATTGTTTCTATGTTTAGGTTCAAGACTTTTCAATCCATTCACGTATTATTTGTTCACAAGTGTTTAAATAATTAAATTCTTTTTGTTTTATTATTGAAATTTTTTCGTTCCTTTTTCAAAACAGTTTGTTTCGTAATTTTAATGAATTAATTTATCCTGAAAACGGTTTGAATTAACGTGTTAGAAAAAAAAAGAAAAAAGAAAAAGAAAAGGATAAATTTTAATTAAAATATCTCGTGGATGAGATTTAAAAAGACCCGCCCCCTGTCGTTCGTCATCGTCATCGTCGTCATCGTCGTCATCGTTTCTCTTCCGTGGGACTCACTTCACCGCGTGCCATATCATGTGTAACGCGTGTGTAAAGGGTTAAACGGAAACTCACACCCACTCGTTCCTCCGTTCTCCTTTCTACGTCGAACCGTGTATCAATGGTTTGGAAAATCGCGATGTGGATTATCCGATATTTTGCAGATCAATTTTAAAGGATACTATGAAACTACATATTGGAAGAGTTTAAATAAGAACAAAGAGAAAAAGGTCAATAATATTTCAACAAATTTAAAAACAATAAAAAATATTATCCTACGAAGTTATAATAATTCATTATTTTTAATCTTAAAAAAAAAAAAAAAAAAAAAAGAGAAAACAGAAGGGAATATGACAAATTTTTAAATGAGTTTTTAAATTATTATTTTTTTTTTTTAAGGTTGATTAATATTTAGAAAATATTAGTGTAATTAATTATTATTTTATTCGAGATACTCTTTTATGTTTTTAATAAATAATAATTGTAATATATTATTTGTAAGCTCAGAAAAATAAGAGTTTATATTTAATTATATTAAGTTATATATAATTAAATTTTATTATATTATTATTGGGTCTACGAGTAAGTTGCTAGCGTTTTTTAATAGATGGTGTCACGAGTAGATTTCGAGCAGAAATATCACATCTAATGTATCATTTTCGAAGCTTGTGTATCTGTTAACAACATTGCATATGATACATTGTATCATATGCATCATATTTGCGCATTTCTATCGGCGTCGTATATTTTATGAAGCAAAAACATGACAAGTTATGTGCCAAATAAGCTTTATTTGCGGGAAACGCTGCTTCTATTCTTTAATATGAAGAAAAATGCAGCTGAGGCCTATCGTTTGCTTCTGGAAACTTACGAGGTGGAATGTATTGGTGAATCGACGTGTCGTGAGTGGTTCAAACGGTTCAAAAATAGTGATTTTGACATTAAAGACAAGGAGCGCTCCGGAAAGCCGACAAATTTTGAAGACGAGGAATTGGAGGCTTTGCTGGATGAGGATCCGTGTCAAATTCAAGAAGAGCTTGCTGCATCATTGGGCATCACACAACAAGCCATTTCCCTGCGCCTGAAAGCTTTGGGATTCATCCAAAAAGTTGGAAATTGGGTGCCGTACGAGTTGAAGCTGAGAGATGTCGAACGGCGATTTTACATGTCAGAAATGTTGCTGCAGCGGCGTAAAAAAAAGTCGTTTCTGCATCGTATTGTCACTGGTGACGAAAAGTGGATCTATTATGATAATCCTAAACGCAAAAAAAAAAATATGCAAAGCCTGGCGAACCGCCAAATCGACGCCAAAGCGAAATATTCACATGAATAAGGTCATGCTCTGCATATGGTGGGATCAGAAGGGTGTCATATATTACGAACTGTTTCCGAATGGTCAAACCATCAAAGGACCATTGTATCGAACCCAACTAATTCGTTTGAAGTGGGCATTGACGAAAAAACGGCCAGAGTATTAGACCAGGCACGAGTCCGTAATTTTTCACTACGACAACGCTCGGCCACATGTTGCTGCTTCGGTCAAAAACTACTTGGATAATAGTGGATGGGAAATTCTGCCTCACTCGCCTTATAGTCCAGATTTGGCGCCATCCGACTACCACTTGTTTCGGTCGATGCAGAACGCTCTTACCGGAATGCGCTTCACTTCAGTAGAGGAAATCAAAAATTGGCTCAATACATTCCTGAGCTCAAAAGACGAGAACATTTTTTGCTCCGGAATTCACAAATTGCGAGAAAGATGGGAAAAAATTGTATCTTCCGATGGACAATATTTCGAATGAAAAATACGAAACCATTTTTTCAGAATAAATCCTCAAATTTTATGGAAAAAACGCTGGAAACTTACTTGTAGACCCAATATATAATTTAATATAATTAAATATAATAAATATAAGTTATATATAATTTTTTAATTAAACAATATGGTATTATAAAAAATGGCAACAATAACTGATGTTTAATTAGCAAATAATTGCAAATGCCAGATTTTATTAATTGTCATATCCAAGATATACAATTTCCTAATCTTAGTTTTGAGTTACGATCAATTAAAAAATATATTTTCCCATAAAAAAAAAAATACTTTATGATAAAAAAAAATTATAATCCAATTCCATTTATATGTAAAAATAAGCCTACAATATTTTCATCTCCAGTTTTTCAGTATTTTTCCTCGATAGATAGTAAAATGAAACACGCTTACGTCGAGTTCATGGAACATACTGTAGATTAACAGCGTAGATACTAGGTGGCGGAAGTACCAACTGTAATTTAGGAATGCCCAGTGGCCTCGTAACGCTTGAGAGCTTCACGGAAATTGGGCCGAGTAAGTTTGAGTATCCCATGACTCGTTGTCATTGTCGTCATCGTTCTCATCGTCGTTGTATCTCAAAAGCAACCAAGGAGAACTGCTGTTAGGTTTCTCTTGTCACTGGGTTGCTCGTTTAACATATCGTTGACCTTTTCTAAAAGCCATATATACATAGGAAAAGTAACTCGTTTCTTTAATCGACCAGAGTATTAATAATTCAATTTTATAAATGTTGTTTTTTCTTTTTTTTTTTTGAAAATATTACAAATTCGACAAAATTGGTAATACTTAAATTGATCAAATATTACGAAGTTGATCGAATGTTTTTAAAAGTTAGAGCTCATTTTAAAAATCAATTTCTTAGATTATACAATTGCAAGCTTAACTCGTAAAAAATTTCAAATTCAATTACGAGATTTGGAGTATTCAAGAAAAGGTAGTAAAAGAATAAATTGATTTTTCGATTTAATTAATTTGCGACCTATTCTTTTGTATGATAATGATTGAAATAAATATACAGTTGAATAATTATAGATGTAAATTGGATGCACGTGGAAACACATGAGTATGCACGTGACCGGTCAAGCAATATATTAAACTTGACCGTGCAGAATTCCGGAATGTCATTTGCACTTCGTTCGAAGGAAGATTAAGAAAAGTAGACAGTGGACACTGTTCAGTAGAGAACTAGTTGTCTACTTTAGGAATCTCTTTGTAGAGTTTGGAATTTCGCGAGTTGGTTATTGAAATTTCGTGAAACTAACATAACCAACAGATTTATCTATTAAATAATTTAACCAGTATGTTTATTAATTTCAAATTCGAATTTCTATTCAAATTAACTACAAGTTTGAAGAAAAAATAACTTTTGTAATAAACATACACACGTATATATGCATCCAAAATTTTAAAATATTTTCAAAACTCAATTTTTTATACAAACTGTGATATTTTTTCCTAATTACAAACATCAAATACTCAAAAATGAAACTTTTTCTCACACCAACCATACATATATATATATATATATATTTAACTACACCTAGCTATATATTTCAACTCACGTGTCACGTACACGCACACTAACATACATAAACACAGATATTCTATATTCACGGAAGCGTGCCTCCTGAAAAACACATCTAGCGGTTGTTTCAAAGTTATTATCCACGTTCTAGAGAGAAATAGGGACTCTTGAAAAGTTAGAACTTGTATATAGAAAGAAAAGAAGAAAAGAAAAATAGAGAAAGAAAGAGTACTACATAGATATAGAAAGTACCAACCCAGTAACTACAGCAACAACAGAGCTACAGCTACAGCTAACACAACTATAGTACAGTTTAGTTACACACTACTTACGCACACAAATCCCTACGCATTACGTACACACACTAATGCAATAGAATCAAGCACACAAGCAGCCACAGTTAAACCACAGCTCATGTCTGTTACACGCTACTACTACTACATACACATGTATAATATACTAATGCAAAAGGAGTAGGCACACAAGCTATGGCGGCAGCCAACTCGATCCGCTCACGACTAAATATATCTCTCTTTCTAGAGCTCCTCAAGGTCACAGCTTGGATTGGCTCACGGTAAAGTCCAAGCTCTTTCTATCTCTTTTCTCTCTCTCTCTCTCTCTCTCTCTCTCTCTCTCTCTGACTTTATGCATTTATCTCTTTTCCACTTACTCGTTTAGTGTCCTCGTATGTTTCTTTACCACATCGTCATAGTCATAGTTATAGTCATAGTCATCGTCATCGTCTTCTTCTCCCATCGTTGTGTTGTTTGTTGTTGTTGGTTGTGTGTCCGTCGTCGCTTCGTGTGGCCCACATGTCAACTTCTCGACAATGCCATATAGCAGAAAACATTCGAAGCACGTGTTCCTCGCATTGAAAGCAAAGATATTCGCGGAAGAAAGAACGAGTTCTCAACTTCTATCATTGTCATTCAATCATCCAAATTATCCCTTTTACTATCTTTTCTATTTCTAGATTTCTTTTTTCGCATTACTTTTTTCTCTTATTCTTCTTTTTATTATTATTATTATTTTTTTGTTTTATTGTTTAGATCAAAAAGAAACAGATTTTGTAATGTTGACGATATTTTTACTTCAACTTTTTTGAGCCCGTCGTTTAGTGATTTATAAAAGGCGCCAATTTTGAATTAGATATACACGTATGGTGAAAAATTCCCACAGTTTTGAGAAACTTTTATGATATAGTAATAAAAATTAGGGGATATAAAGTCGTATGTGTGTGTAAAATATATGTGTATTTATGAGTTGGGGATGTTACGTAAACAAATGTTACTTTTTTGTTTAAGAGTTAACGTTCTTTTTTAGTTAATTTGCTTAAAATGGGACGAGCTATCGATCGGCGTTACGTAATATGTATGTAAATATATACGCGATATGTGTGAGGAGAAAAGGTGGAGAGGTGAGAATTAAAAACCAATAACGAGGGTCAATCACTTTGAAATAGTATTTACTAATTATTACTGAAGGTCAGATTGATATTATTTTTCTAATTGAAATATCAATGTTTGAAAAATTATGAATTTAAAAATAATTTATTCAAATGTTAAGAAAAATAATTTGGATATGAACTTTACAGTAATTGGATTAAAAATGTAAGAAAGCATATGACTTTAGAGAAGTCAAGTATTTATATTATTAAAATTATTTTGATAATGTTTCATCAAGCGTGGCCGAACTTCTGAACGAGGTCGTCGTAGATGTCGAGGTCGACCTGTTGCTGACAATGGATAATTAACGGACTATAGATCTCTCTTTAAAAAGCAGCACACCAAAGTGTTTAACAGTATTTATATATAGTATTCGTTTTAGCAATGGTCCTTATCATTAGTTCATTTAAATCTCTCTTTACAAAAGAAATTAAAACAAAAAACCCCATAAGACTAAACAATTGTTTTAGAAAAATAATAGAAAATAAAACATTGTGTTGTACATACGATCGAAACGTGACAACGAATGAGTCCCTTAGATTAACAAAAAGTGGGGGAAAAAATAAAATAATGTCTCGTAACCATGGATTCTCCATGGTTTAGAGAGTAGTACCACAGCAGTCTGCGGTTTACCATGACCGATAACACACAGTCCAAGCCGACGTTTTTCGGTTGTCGTGAGATTAGGTTATTATTGGTGTATGCTTATATACACATATATATTATAGGAATGTATATATCTATGTATAAATGTATATACACATTATGTATATATATATATATAGATAGATACATAAAACGGCTGAAGCCAATAGCACTGCGTGTCCTGACAATCTGACAATCTGGCAACCCTGCAAGAGCAGAAGCAGCAGCAGCAGAGCGGCCAACAGTGTGTTGGGGTTGAATTTCAAACGCTCGAGGGACAGAGGGGGTCCGGCCTCTCTCTTTTGTATAAGGGGCACGAGGGCTCCGTTCGACGATGCTCTCTACGGCATAACGGTGAGTCTCGGCGGCCATATTGAGAGGCTTATGGCCGTCTGCCCGGTTCTGCCTGCTCGGTAAGCAGCAACAGCAGTAACAGCAACAGCAGCACTAGCAGTATCGGCTCGAGAGGAAAACCAAGTTCCCGTCCCCTCTACCTATCCCCTATTCTTACCTTCTCTTCCTTTACGTGCCCTCCTTTGGCCTTTCCTTTTCCTGCAGGCAATTCTTTTTTCGAAACTTCGAAATCGGATATTCTTTGAAAATCCTCTATTCTACTCTTTTAAGGACACCTAATGTCTGTAAAATAAAATTGAACAGTGTCGTTCCTTGATATATGGCTTTGACGATAATTGTTTTTTCCTTTTCTTGTACAAATAGTTTTAAAAAGAAATAACCCTCATCCCTAGAAAGCGATGGAATAAAGTAAAGAAAATGAATGCCATCTGCCATTAAGATCCCCACCATTTATCGTGCGTTTCCAACGCCATCTACTTACCAAGCGAGAGGAACAATTGTAAGCATATTATAGAGTCAGACCCATTGAGCTTAAAACTTTCTAACCTAACAATTCATCTTTTAGTGTCTTTCATTCGTTTATCTTTTTCTGTTATTCCTCAGGTAGATATACAGAGATAGTTCTTAATACTGTTCAAGGTTAGGATTTTAAAAAGAACCGTAGACAATTTTTAAGGTCCTTAAATTCCAATTCTTTCTGACTATTTTTAAAAAAAATAGTTTCTCTAGATTGTAACTCTATGAATAATATCTACACGTTGGAATGTTATATCTGCATGGGGGATAATAAAAAAAGAAGTAAAATGATTAATCAAATTTATTATAAAAAAAAGAAAAGTAATATAAAAAAAATATCTATATAGTTATTTCTTATGATTTTTCCTATTTTTGTCGCATTGCTTTGGTAAAACTTTCTTCGTTTACGCTCGATACGATGGAAAGTTACTGAGGAATAAGCCGGCAGCACGTTCGGTACTTTCCACGAGTATACTACGTACAGGCCTGCCTGTTCGCTCTTGGCTGCATCGAGCAGCCGTAATGGGCGACAGCAATGCTGCTGTGGTGGTAGTGTATGCTGACGTAGCGAACGTATATGTATGTGTTGGTGTATGCCGACGTTAGCAAACACAAAAGTAGTAGCGATGTAGTAGCAGTAATGGCAGTAAAGTTGTGTGGTAGTAAAATAAAACTGTGTGGTTCAGTAACTGTGTGGTATCAGCTATAAGAGTAGTAACGTTAGTGCTCTATGCTAGATAAAAATGTAAAGTAGTAGTGTAGTAGTTCACAGTAACTGTGTACTAACAGTTACACAATAGCAATGATAGTGTAAGTAATAAAATAAAGATGTAGTAGAGATCAGTAGCTATACTAACAATAAGCTGGACTATAGACGAAAGCGAGACGATATTTGCTACGTATCGTACCACCGACGACACTCTTCTGTTTTTTTCACGTTAAACGCAACCGAACGACCAATTATAATGTCCAACAAGCGCGCATCCCATTTTTGCGCATGCGTTTAAACGATATGCACTCCATGTCCTTCGAAACATTGTATAATACATTTATTCGCGCGACAGACTTACTGACGATCGATTCAGTTGATCCTTTCAAATGCTTTATAGAACTTTATAGTTATTATAAATAATTATAAATGTATTTTATATAATATAAGTATTGCAAATGTATAGAATTTTTCAAAATATATTATATGTTATAAAAAATTACTTGAACAATTTTACTTATTTTATTCTTTCATAAGAGTTGAGAACATTTTCAACGAACGACCTATTAATTTTAATCTTAAGAAGAATTTATTAATGAAATTTTAAGAAGGGTCGGTGTGGATATTTCGATGGTTGAAAATCCCGCGAGAATACTATCACGCGTCTTACTATAACTAATAAGAAATTCCGTAAGTAATCGCACGTTTCGCAACGGTCCTGACATCCGGTCTGGAAATAATCGTGCCATCCGTTTATATCAGACTACGCTATCTGCGTGAGATGTTTCGAAAGAGCGATAACTTTTTGAAAAACGCTCCGAGTAGAATGCGACCGAGAGAGGGTCGATCATTCCGCGACCCCATTTGCAGGGATTAAGTCATGTGACTACTGACGCGCATGCGTGCGTACAAGCAAGTAAACTCAAAGTACTTTTTATGCATGCATGCAAGAATTTACTTCGGTAACTCTTTCGTGAATCAACCCTCGTGCTTAGAACATCTACTACCACTCGTGTAATGTAAAAGAAGATTTGTAAAATCTAATCGTGTCTTAAAAAAAAAAAAAATAGAAAACAATAAAATGTTTAAATCAAAATTTAAGATTTACATGTTTAGTTCGTAATCATTTTGATTTGTATTATTGTCAGGAGAAAATAATTTCTATTAAAATGATTAAAGTAAATATAAAGATAGATGTACGAGAACGATCGTTGTTGTTGTTATTTGGTGTTATTGGAACATAGAGATAGATAGATAGATAGAAAAAGAAAGAGAGAGATAGATAGAGAGAGTATAAGTCTATTATGACGACGACGGTACGTTCTAGCCCCGCCGGCATTAATATCGATCTCGGCTTGGACGAAGGCAATGGGATCGACGAGAGTTGGCTGACGCGTATTGCCGTTGAACGGCTTTAGCCTAGGCAAGGAAATAAACTACGAAATGTAGAAAAAGAGGAAAAAGAAAAAGAAGAAAGAAAAAAAGATTTGCAAAATAAACTTGAAAGACAATTAGAAAAACAAAGTAAACAAGGTACTATGATAAGAGAAATACATTTCGTAGCGAAATAAAGGTGCGATTTTCTTGGTCGTCGTTGTCGTCGACGTCATCGTCATCGCCGTCGCTGTCGCCGTCGCCGTCGCCGTCGCCGTCGTTTGTGTATCCTTTTCCACCACTAGAAAGAGAAGGAGCGAAAGAGATAGATAGGAAAAGGGGGCGTGCTGGAAGGGAGTGCAGAACGATATACGGGGAGAGAGTCGGCTCGTCGATGCCAGAGTTTGCGAGTGGTACAAGAGTGGGGACCGGAGAGGGCCGAAAATAACCGAAGTTAGAACGACCGAAGGAGAGAACGAACGAGCGATCGGCACTGCGCGTAGCCTGCTGTGGCGCGTTCCCGTTTTTCGAAACGAACGAACGAGCAGCAAGCAGCTTCGGCAGCGGCTTCGACCTCTATCTATATCTCTGTCTCTTTCTCTCTCTAACTCTCGTTATCCGTTCTCGTCGCTCGCTTTGAAATACGGCCATAGATCGGAGGCCAAGTAAACGAGTGGTATGCGAGTCGTCCTTCCTGTAGATATACACATATATATTGCGCTGGGGTATATAGAGTCATATATATATGTATAATACATATATATAAAGAGAGCTATATATGTGCCAGCTGTAATGTTTTCGTTTACAAGAAAAAAATAAATAGAAAAAAGAGAGAGTGAGAGAGAAAGAAATAACTGTTGACGCAAAAAACAACGTTGCGTCGGTATGGAGTGTCCTGGTGGTGCGGGTACACAACAACCGATGAAACGATCTCGTCGAAAGAGTAAATAGGACGAAGAGGAAGCCTCCACCACATTGCTCCGCACCCCTAGAAGAGTGAACGCGGCTGAGTAGTCCCCCGCGGCGACCGATCGAAGTACGCCGCTCGGTTTCTCTCGAGCGTGCGTACACAGTATAGAGCGAGAACCAGAAAGAGATAAAGAGAAAGAGAGAGAGAGAGAGAGAGAAAGATAAAAAGAGGAGAGTCGAGCTACAGAGAGTGGTGGGGGAAACACGAAGAGAGGAGACCCAGAGTGGGGATCAGGGCGACACGTTACTTCGCGCGTACATCCGGCCCGGGATTCGCACGCGCTCTTCGTACACATAGTCTATCTCTCTCTTTGTCTATTGGAGATGCACGAGGGAATTTAAGCAAAATATATGTATACAAAAAATCTAATTCCTTCGAATATAAAAAATATATGGAAATAAATTTAGAAAATGATATTCGTATAAGAAAGTAATAGGTTTTCTAAAAGAGTAGACAATGTTATAATCTGGCCACTGAGGTCGCCCAACGTCAAGGCTTGCGCTGCGCTGCGCACGTTCATAGAATGTTTGAGAAGGTAATATCGAGTATCAATTTAGTATTTATCGCCAGAGTTATATCCTCTTCAGAGTGATGTTACATGGACGTTCGTGCATAGTCTACTAGTAGTAGTTTAGTAGTAACGAAAATTTTCGGTTAAAATAACAGAGAAAGAGAGAGAGAGAGAGAAAGAGAGAGAGAGAGATAAAGTAGGGAGTGGTAGGGATAGTGGAAGGAAGGAGTGGTGGAAGGACACAACGCCAGCTGGAGCGAGCGAGAAAGAGAGAGAGAGAGAGGTGTGTTGGAGTTGTCGGAGTGGGGGAAAGAAAGGGAAGAGGGAGGATAGAGTCGGCGGGAGGGGGGAGAAACATGCCGAGCGGTGCTGCTCCCTATTGGCGACGTCGAGTCGCGACTCCCCACCCGGGACAGTCGAACGAGGTCCGAAGGCGAGCTCTTGGTTTGTAACCACGGTGATTTTCCCTGACTAGGGTACGCGCAAGACTTCGTTCCGCTACCCTGATCAGCTTAGCGCGTTCCTCCTCTCTCATCAGTGTCTGTGTACTCTCCTCGTGTCAGTTTAGTCGTTCTCGTCGTCTCTTCGTAGTCGTTAGTTGACTCTCGTCGCGTCGTCGTCTGGCTTTGACTTGACTTTGCTGCTCATTTTAAAGTCTAGTTAAATAATAACGACTATCATCAGAAGAGAGACAAAGATATATTATTCTATTTGAACACGTATTTGATATCGAGTTAATTTCGCTATTGTGCGCTTATTTGCTTTGTGAACAGGCGCATTCAAGAGAACCTATCGAAAAGCAGATACACAAGTAGAAAGCAAAAAAAAGAGACAACGGGGTATTGTGTTAGTAGAGAAGGAAAGTAGAGATTGAGAAGAATTTTTATTGAGTAAAAAGGAAAGAAGAAGGTTTGTTATACGAGAGAAAATAAAAGAGGATATATCACAAAGGCTACGGAAAACGAAATTAAACGAAACAGAACGAAGTTAAGTTCGGCTGACGTGCTTTATTCGTCGTCGTCATCGTCGTCTTAGCAGTCGTAGCAGAGTTGTCGTGGTGGTGTCGTCGTCAACGTCCTCTCTTTTTCTTGTCGATAGAGTGTGTGTGCGCGCGCGCGTGTCTCTTTGCGAACGCGTCCCACGCGTGTGTCGCGTATCACCGCCGCCGGTGAAACCGAGAGAATTTGAACGAGGCAGAGGGTAAAATAGGATTTCTCGCGTGGTCCTCTCCCGCGGTGGGAGGAGGGTTGGTTGGTGTGCACGGAGGTGCGAGCGCGAAAGAGAGAAAGAGGAAGATAGAAGGAGAGAGAAAGGAAGTGACAGAGAAAGATATAGTATCGAGGAACGTGAGAGCGAGAAGGACGGTAAACACAACGCTGGAGTTGGAAGCGAATAAGCAGCAGAGTGAGAGAGACGTATTACGGTGTGTGACAAACACCGACGTTACGTGCGAAGAAGGGGAGAGATAGTAGGAGACAAAGATAAGGTCGGTGGAAGAGAGGAAGAGGGCAAGAGGGAGGGTGAGAGAGAGAGAGAGAGTTGGTGGCGTGAAGGAAGTGAAGCGACGGAGACGGGTGCGCTACTCGGAGGCGCTGTTGCTGCGCCCTAACGGCCGTTCTACGAAGCTTAGTTATCACAATGGCTTCCGCGAAAGATTCATCAACTTTCTTTACGAGGGGCACAGCTAATCAATTCGAGCACGTATTGAAATTATATCCGCAGGCGCTCAGGCTTAAGGCCGAACGAAAGTTGAAAAAACCAGAAGAATTGATCAAGTTGGATAATTGGTAAGTTAATTGCAAAGAGGACTCGTCATGAAACGGCTCCTCTATCCTCTGTCTGTCTCTTTCTTTATTTCTTTCTCTATCTCTCTTATGTATTTCTACTTTTCTTTTTATATATCTCTCTATCTTTTTTCTTTCTTATTTTTTCTTATTAATCCTCTTTTCTTTTTTCCTTCTCTTCCCCTATTCCCGACGAACAACATTCTCTATTTCTTCGAGTGCTTCAAGTTTACAGAGCCGACACCGGCCCTCCTTTTGGTCGAGGGGCTTCATCGGCGGGCACGCACGGGACAATGAACTCGTGGCGCGCCAGTTGCCAGCGCGTACCGAACTGTACGTGTCCGCCACCACAATCCCCCTTGTATGCCTGCCTGCTGTTGCTGTTCCTGCTCCTGGTGCTGCTCCTGCTGCTGCTGCTGTTGTTTTCGTCGTCGTCGTCGTCTTCGTTGTTGTCGTTGTCGTTGTCGTTGTCGTTATTGTCTTCGTTACTGCTACTTGATCTCAGATAGCGAATTTATCTTTTGTATCATCTTGATCGACGACTCGAGACTTCACAGCGAGAGGGGTTTGGTTACAGAAAATAAGGGAGCGGTGGAATAACAAAGAAGGGTTATTATAGGAGGAAGATAGTGCGATCGGTTCGAAAGCCGTGACCGCGCTTAATCCAACCAACCCGGAGAGAGAGAGGCACGTCACGTGGCTCTTCTAACGGACGTCGTTCGTCTCTTCGGACGTTTCGTGATCGATGGACGATGTTTCTCTTTTTTTATCTTTTTCTCTATTCATTCATTTATCTTTTTCACTCCCACATTCAATTCTTCTTCGTTATAATATCATCATTATAAAAGACCAAATTACCCCTTTTTTACGCATAAAAAATATACCATTCTATATACCTCATATTTTTGTTATTTGTACATTTTGTTGTCGTGCTTGTTTGATTTCTCGTTATTTGAAAAATTAAAAAAACGCGCGCACGTCAAATGAACCAACCAACCAGCTAGCAAACAAGTAAGCGGGCAGAGTAGTTCCCCATTCTCCCTGCGTCGGAATTTTCGTGCCGACTCATCGACGCTCGGCTCTCGACGTTGCCGTTATTCCGTCGTCTAGCATAAGGGCGTTTACACGCGCTGCTTCTCTCTTTCTCTCTCTTTCTTTCCGATATCATATCATTTGTAATTTTGTAAATAACTTTTGTTACGAACAAAACTCAACAGTTGTACCCAATTTATGAATTACATTAAATTAAACAATAATGAAAGAAAATAGGGGCGGAGGGGGAAGAATAAATTTAACTATAAAAATAGAAATATTTTGACAAACATTTGGGCCTAACAACCCCATATGACGAATGAATTGCCAATGTTGTATTATTGTGAATTTTTGAACGAATCGTTCCGTACTGCGTGAGAGATAGAGAGAACTGGCAACAAGGCCTTCGCAAAAGAGTCCCGACCGACCCGTCGCTTTCACGGCGTCGCGCGAACGCGCTCTACCTCGGCTCCTCCCCCCCTACATACCCCTACCACCATTCCACTACCACTTTTACACACAGTACTCTACCGACGTCACCAATACAACTAACAGCAGCAGCAGCCTGTGCTACAATTAATGAACCTTTCTTCTTTCTCTTTCTCTTTCTCTTTCTCTTTCTCTTTCTCTTTTCTTCATCTTAATAATCTATCTTTCTTTATCTATATTCTCATTCGTTATTCTTAATAACTTTTAATTCTTTCACTTGTATTATATTCTTAATTAAATCTTTTATGTGTACACACGTATAATGTATATAATACACTAACAAATACTTCACAACGCGAAGATGATTAATTAAAAATTAGTTAAAACTAAAGCAAATACTTTATATAGAAGTTTTTTCATATTTTTCTTTTAATTTTTCTTTGTGTTAAAAAAGAAATGGCGGGGGTGTAGATATAGAAAACAAGGAGTGGGGGAATACTTTAGAACGCGAAACTCGTGTCTGCTGTGCGCTTCCACGCATTTTTATTTTTTTTTTTTGTCTCCTTTTGTTTTGGTCTTTTCTTTTTTACCGGTGTGTTCTTTCTTCGTTTTCTCTCATATCAGTAGCTTGTGCATGCAAACGGTTGTTTTTTTCTTTTTCTTTTTTTTTTTTCTTTCTTGTTTTTTCAAGCAACGATAAACGGTATATTCTTTTACCGGTATCCATTTTTTCGTCTAGCGAGTTAAAAATTTATTGAATTTGCTTTTTTTTTTTTCTTTTTTCTTTTAGGGAGAAACTTTTAGAAAATATTTTTACATATTATTTTTTGTTTTTCTTTCCTGTGAATTATTTTCAATTAATACAATCAAATTTGTGTTGAAACGTGAAGTTTTTATTACGAAAAATTTGTGATGGACGTGTTACGGTTTGGTGGTGGTGGCGGTGGTGGTGGGTTACGTGCCATGTGCCTCGTACTCGCATTTCATGGCGTCTCTCTTACCTTTTTTTTTAATTTTTTTTTTTTTTAAATGGTTGCAAACATTTTTATCTTTTTTTACTTTTTTTTTTTATCAAGTAACACGTGATCTCTTCTATTTGGTTTTTATTATTGCAAAGGACACGTCCATTTGCGTTTTTGTCAATGCCCGAAGTATTTTTCTTTTTCTTTTTTTATTTTTTTTTATTTTTTTATTATTAATCTTGTTCAAAGAACTATATTTTTCTTGCGATTAGCTTTCGTCATTTTTCTTCCCCTTTCCACTATCGGAATAGCTTAACCTCCCACTCCTATTCTTATTACCATTACACTACACTACCACTACCCACTACTACCACACACTACTTCTTCTTCATCAATGTAAAGCGCACGTGTTTCTCCTTTCTACAAAAACAATCATTTTCACATAACCACTTTACTATATTGATATTTAAATTAGTCGCGTTTATAAATAATTCACAATCGACAAATCATGAATGATACGAATATATAAACAAATCCGATAATCAAAGTTCGACATGGATTTTATGAAAAACGGTATTGAACATTTATTTTCATAATCTTTTGATAATAAAAACAATAACAACAAAATTACATTTTTGTTTAACGATTACTTCATAAAAAGAAAAAGCAAAATTCTGTATATTTTTTGTCACATATGCTTGACACAAGAAAAAAAAAAGTTCCTTTTAGTTTGCAACCTTTAAAAAAAGATAAAAATATAAAATATATGTTAGGAACAACCCAAATGGAAATTGGAACCATCCTTGACATCACGAATATTCGTGATGTGAGGACACGTCGCGTGTACGCATATCGTCGTCCGTAGTAGTTGTCGACGTCGTGTGCTTCACGAGAACTCGAGCTTCAATTCCAGTGGCGTCACGTCTGCTTTAATTAATTAAAAGCAGGTTGTGTAGAGCCTTCGTTAAATTCTGCATTAACGCTCTCTCCATAGATTTTTTTTTTTTTTTACTTTCCTACCCTTTCCTCTCCTTCGCTCCCTCTTTGGAACGAACGATCAACGTTTGGTTAGAACCTAACGACGATGCCAATAACGTTAATGACGATAATCGAATCACTTTTACTTCCGAACGATGCTTCCTGTTATAAAATTAAACTTGATTAAATATGGGAATTAAAAAATATATATATATATATTTATATATATACAAATTTGAAGAATAAAATATAAAAAATGTGATGGTGTGTGTGAACTTCGTTTATATCATTACGGACACAGAACAAAAACATATTACACACACGCATAAACGGTTTTTACTGTATCAGCTGATGTAAAAGAATTAAACGAAAGCGAACATCAACTGAGAGACCGTTACACGTCCAGTGATAAACTAAACTAAAATAAAAAAAAACACACACAAAAACAAAGTTACACCAAGTCGTTATGTGCATTCAACGACAATTTAATGAACTGTCCTCGTGTCGGTGTGTTCATTGATATATTTTATACACTTTAAAAAAATAGTTTCACCTTTTTTTTTTTTTTTTTCATATTTAACCAATGTGAATAATTAACACGTGATATAACGATATAACTAATTAACACCTAACTCTGTAATTATTTTTCTAATTTGAATATTTAATGGGCAATTACCTTTATCGATAACAACGACTTGCTTTTTTATCAACCGAGTATATAAACATTTATTTTTCTTTTATTCAGAAATTTTTATTATTTCTTTCCACACTCGATTTCCTTTGACCATTAGAATGAATTTTTATCGTTAAATTTGAACTTTCTATTTTAATAACATTACTCAGAAGTTATTAGAAGCTTTTGAAAATTAATGAGTTCTTTTAAAAGATAATTTAAGATAATTTTTGTTAAGATTGCAAAACTACAAGTTTAATAGAATTTGTATAATTTCAAAATATTATCTTATCTAGACTCGGAGAAAGGAATAATTGATATTTAAAATCACCTTAGAACTTTCGGCCCACCTTGTAACCAGCTTTCTTCTTGTCTTATTCTTTAGTTATCGTCCCACTGTTGTTACTGTTACTGTAGTAGTCTGAAAGTAACAAGCTGCAAGAGTTACTACATTGAGTTTATATATATATGTACTTATGCACACATTTATACGTATGTATATATAGTTACATGACCACGAACATGAATCAAACGATGTTGATAAAGAGATATACTGGCTTTAAACGTGTTACATGCGAGAAAAATGGCTGCTGAGAGCCGAACGGATATCCTAATGAGCGTTGTCGTTGTCAGCTCTCGAAAAGTAGTGACGAGACAACGATACTCCAAAATAAATGAACCTCTTCAAAAATACCAATTAAATTTACACATTATTTTTTTCTTTTCAATTAATGTATAATTAAATTTACTGAGAAATTTTTCAACAATTCTAACCAAACTTTTGTTGTTTCATGACAACATTGATAATGTTGTCATTTAATATTTAAATAAATTTGATTATAGAGTAAATTATAATTGCTGTAATAAAAGATATTTAAATTAAATATTAATTATTTTGATTAATCTTAGAAAAGTGGTGATGCTTAAATAACCCTCGTTGTTTGATAAGCACCACCATACCACCATTAACGCTACCGCCATTTTTAAATAGCTCGATTTCTTTAAATTCAAACTGAAAAGAAAACAAGAATTGATCCAATGGTGCATTGTTCGTTGTTCTATTTTTTGCCAGTGAATTTTCACGAACTTTTGTGATTTATTATTTGGTTCGTACGTTCATTCGAACGTTTTCAAATATATGTTAAGGCACGTACGATTTGTTGTTTGTATTTGTAAGGTTTCATTCTTCTATTCGGACTTTCATAACATCATCCAATTTTTTTTTTTTTTTTTTTTTTTTTAGGCGACCATATTGTTAAATTTCGAATAGGCACGCGTAATTCGAATACTTTCATTGCAATTTTTTTTTTTTTTTTCAATTTTGTTTCCGTATAAAAATTGTGTTCTGTTGTATATTTAATTTATTTAACAAAATAAAATGTAGAGAGAGAGAGAGAGAGAGAGTTAACTTGTGCAAGAAATTTGATTCGTATGCATATAATGTTTTTTTTTTTTTATCAATTTGTTTCCAAATAATTGTAGAATTACTCGATGCGTAATAGAATATTAAAAAAAAAAAAAAAAAAAAAAAAATATCGCACAATTTTTGTATTCCTCCCCCTCACAAAAAAAAGTTTCGCAAGATGGCGGCGGCGGCAACACCGGCAAGCAGAACCGATCCTGTCCACTAGTTTTTTGTCGATTTCCGAGTTCGTTAAACCGATCAAAATATTTGGGTCAAATGGCCTGTAATTGAATATCGACGTTTCTCTCTCTCTCTCTCTCTCTCTTTCTATCTATCTATCCATCCATCCATCCATCTGTCAGTCTGTCTCTTTCTAACGACTATCCGTCAATTCCTTTGCTGAGTGCCAATCGCGATTAACCAACAACTATTTTCAACCACGTATCGCATCGTCTTTTAGTATTTTTGCTTTTATACAAAATTAAAACCCCCCCCCCCCCAAATAAAAAAAAAAAAAATAAAAAACAAAACAAGTTTGATAGATTAGCAAAGAACTATTGAGAAATGATCGAACTTGATCCTTGAACATATATTCCTTCTTGTATTTCCCCTTCTCATCCCAATGTCTTTTAAAGTTGAAGCAATAATTTCAATATTTCTTACGTAACAACAGAATAGTAAGTTATCTTTCAATGTTGGATGATCGGTTTCCACATACAGTTTTATTGGTACAATTCGCACTTGTCCAATCTAGTTATAACTTTATTTTTCTTTTATTATACGTTCTACACACTTTCATTTTATTCTCAGACAATAGAAAAGTTCAATTTCGTTTGAAAAAGTTTGAAGAGTTTATTTTATAGTATAATAAAATAATTGTTATAATAATAAAATTTAATAATAATAAAATTATTAATTTGCAAAATTTAGTTATGTTTTTTAAAAATTTTTATAATAAAATATTGGGTTGTCCTGAAAGTTCGTGCCGATTTTGACGAAAAATTGAAATGCAACCCATTTAAGTTTTTTTTTGTGTGTTATATATTTATAAAATAATAAATAAAATTATATATATTAATAATTATATAAATATATATATATATATATAATTATAAAAATAATATAATATATAATAATAAATAATAAATATAATTATATAATAACTTTAAAATTTCACGCTTCCAGAACTTTTCAGGTTTTTTTAGCAAAAGAATTTTAATACCATCTATCGAAAATCGGCACAAATTTCCCGAACAACCCAATAATTGTAATAATAAAATTTAATAATAATAAAATGATTAATTCGCAAAATTTAGTTATGTTTTAGAAATTTTGTGTTTATCCAAAAAATTATGCAGTAACCTTGTAAAATATAGATATAAACATATTACTGTATCACTTATGATAAATGTTCTACAAAAAAAAAAAGAAGAAAATATATTTAATAATAATATAATAAACGTATCTACATGATAAATTTTTAAAGTATAACAGTACACAGTTATACAGTGTATTGTATTAGTGTTAGATCAGGTTGAATCACTATATCGCAAAGAGAAGAGAAGCGTGGGACATAATCCTCGTTTTAAAGCGTTAGTGTGCCGATTGTGTCAAGGTTGTTTTTGTAGGGAATAATTCTTTCTTTTTCTTTCTCTTTTTCTTTCTTTCTTTCTTTCTTTCTTTCTCTCGGCTTTCTGTGTAAGCCGTGAACGCGCCTCTCAAAATGGAGTCTCGGTTGCTCTATCTTGAAAAGGCATTCCGTTCTTGCCTGCCTGCTTGCTTGCTTGCTTGCTGCTTACTTGCTCACTGGCCTCGTGAAAGGAAAAACGATTCGAAAGAAACTACTTTATTCTTTTTCTATTTTTTACTTTCAAAAGTCCTCTATCCTAGAATTTATTTCTGACCCTTTTCGGACCTTTTTTTCTTTTTGTCATAAAGTTACCTTCTATTTGTAGTTTTTTTTTTATTGGTTAAAATTGTTATCTTTTTATTCTTTTCTTATTTTTTTTTTATTTTTATAATAATCGACAAAGAATGTTTGTTGTTAGAAAATTGAACAAATTCTCATCCCTCTTACCTAATATCTCATCTTCTTTGTTCCCCTTCGAAAGTTCACTTGAAACGACAATCTAACAACGAACGTGTTATGGCTCGTTGGTTTCTCTCTTCCTTTTGTCTCTTTGTTAATATTACTCGAGGGTAAACCCAAAAGTTTCTGTCCATTTTTCAAAATCAATCATACTTTTTTTTTTTTTTATTAAGAGAAGTAAGTTTGCAATTAAGAACTCATGTGCAAGTTTAATATTTATTCTTTGTATATCACCTTTCAAAATTTTAACATACTATTATAATATTATGTTTATTATACTACTACTATTATAATTATTGTATTACTCAACTATTATTATATCATTATTACACCAACACTATATTGTCACAATTATTGTATTACTATTACAATTAGTGTATTACTCCTACTACACTACTACTACTATGCTATTATAATTATTGCATTACCATTACTACACCACACTATACTAACTGCTCCTATCATAAATGCTATACTATTGTTATTATTATTGTTACACCACAATTACAATTACACAAAACTCTGTTATACAAATATTATTGTATTACTATTACAATTAGTTCATCACTCTTACTACATTATTACTATTATAATTATTGCATTACCATTATTACACCACACTATACTAACTACTCCTATTATAATTACTATACTATTATTATTATTATTATTATTATTATTATTATTGTTATTATTATTACATCACAATTACAATTACACAAAACTAAGCTGTATAAATACTATTGTATTACTATTACAGTTAGTTCATCACTCCTTCTACACTATTACTATTATAATTATTGCATTATCATTATTACACCACAATATACTAACTACTACTGTCATAATTACTATACTATCATTATTATTATTATTATTGTTACACTACAATTACAACTGCACATAACTCTGCTGTGTAAATACTATTACTATAGCTTTTTCTTAAGCTGTTGGTATACTACTTTCTTTGTTCATCGTATTTTCCTGTCAGATACTATTGAAGTTTAAAAACACTATATCAGTTCGCATTGTGAGTAAGTTTTCTACCAAGTGAGTTATACTCTTCTCGGTCTCTTTGCAGAGATGGTTAAAGAGCATAAAACTTTACTAAGAATACTTTTCTCCCCTTCACACGCTTTCTATTTTTTTTTTTTCTATTCTTATATTTCATTTTGATCAATCTTTATAAGGTGTGTAAAATATATTGATATAAAATTTAATAATCTTGTACGTGAAATTTCATTCTTTCTTTAGACACGTACGATTATTTGATTGTTCATTTGCTTGTTAAAATACACAATGATTAATCTTTAAATGTTAATTAAATGTAAAAATTGTCCAAGTTTTAATTGATATTATAATATTAAAAAAAAAAAAAATGTATTTGAAATTATCAAACGATTCAATATTTTACTAAAATGAAACACAATGGTAGGTAATACTTTTTCAATGTAAATTACAAAAGAAAAGAAAAATTATTTAACTTCGTTCTTTTTTTACTTTTTTTTTTTTTTTCTATCCTTCGACTGAAGTTTAAAAAAAGAACAGAGAATGTTATTATGCACAAAAACCTTCTACTTTAAAAACCGATAACAAAAACCATTCTTGATTACAACTTGGATAAAAAGTAAGATAGTATGTAAGTATAATAATATATATATGTATATATATATAGTTACTAGTCATAGTCCTTTTTAAACTTGCACGTCGTTGTCGTAGTTGTTCCACGCGCGTTTCCTCGATCTCAAACCGGATACGAGGAAACCACTTTACGCGGTGTTACTCCTAATCGACGATTTCATGCATTCTACTCGACCACACAATTGCGTCATCTTCCGCGTATTTCTGATTTCTACGCATACATACCCTCTTCTTTTCGCATACACATACACACACACATTGACATATATAATATACATATTATACGTGTGAATATTCTTAGTATACCTCTATACTTGTTAACTTCATTGTATATATCTTTTTATGTGATGATGGGATCATCGTAAACTATACTTAATTTTTTGTATTTGTTTTCCTCTTTTGTCAGGTATCAAAATGAACTACCGAAGAAGATTAAATCACGTGGAAAAGATGCTCATCTCAATCACGAGGAATTGGTACAAGCAATGAAATGGAAACAAACAGTGAGTGAATCAATAAATCAATCAATCAATCAATTCATCGGTGGTGTATCGTTGCCATATTTGTTCGGATCACACTCTCTTATATATTTATTAATCTCAACAATAATCTCCATAAAACGAAAAAAAAACAAAACAAAACTATCAAGTGTTTATTTGTCATCATTTTATTTTATTTTTCTTCTTTCTTTCTTTTCTTTTCTATGTTCCACCACAGCGCGGAAAGTATTACCCACAACTATCATACCTGATCAAAGTGAACACACCACGTGCCGTAATGGCGGAGACAAGGAAGGCATTCAAAAAA